>NW_026849627.1:0-28308 GCF_030869305.1 Colletotrichum tamarilloi
CGATCCCAATACGAAGTTCGCGAACATCAGGGATATCCATCGGGCTCAAATCGAAGCGGGTGAAAAGGAGGTTATCACGGCTGAATCCAGCGACTCTGAATGCCCTAGTGAGGCTGGCAGCTGTATTGTAGTGGGTGTGGTTGAGGATCAATAGTTAATAGTAATGAGGAGGTTGGGTTGTGATCCCATCGTTTTTGTGGTGCCAGAAACAGGGGGGTGCCAGGAAGTGGGTATGTTGACTTACGGCTTATCAACGGCTATGTCGAACTTTGACCTATTAGGCTTCGACATGCCAGAATTTGGCATGCCTGGCTTTGAAGTATCGGAATTCAACATGTCGGATTTCCACATTTCGAACTTCAACTGCGACATGCCTGCCGATGGAATTGCGCCGGACGCATTCAAATGGCTCGACGAGAATCCAGGGCCTGACGTCGTGTCTGCCGTTGCACTCGTCCCCCCTGTTGCCGAGAGTTCGCCTTTTCAAGCCGATCTTGACATGCTTGACGACGCCACCGTGCCTTACGAGCGTAAGAAGTGGATCTTGGATGTTATTTTGAGTAAGTCGGCCAAGGGAGTTTTGCATCTAAGTCTTACCCTAAACTGACATGGCCCTTATAGACGACATCGTTCCCTACCGTTTCCACGACCACCTGCGACTCTTTCCTACTCTTGAGTTCTACTCAACCTTGCTGTATAACCGGCTTGATAGTAGCGCTATATGGGGTCTCGTGGCAAGGTTCCACGAGTGGATTTCTAGTGTGGCAGCCTCCTCTGCCGAAGATGCGGATGAAGCCATCGAGGCTTTGAAGCTTCGCGCAAGTTTCTGTGGCTGGCCGGGCGAGTTGAACGATGGCTTCAAAGGTTCAAGTTCTACTCAGCTTTTCAATGAAGGCTCGGCTTCGAAGCAGCAACAGATGGCTACCTCGTCTCCTTTCTCTCCTCAGACGGTACATGCGGTACCGGATGTAGGCGAGTCCCAGCCGTCCCCCATGATGCAACAAAAGCATCCCCTTTTGGAGGCGGAGCTAGTCATTGCCCCTGTCTTCCAGTATAGAGGCATTATTCGGAACATAGAGCATTCTAAAGAGCTGGATAATGCTTATGAGAGGCACGTGACGCGAGTCGCGGGTGAGGCTCCTGACAACGACGCATCTTGGCCGTTTTCGTCTGAGCAGCAACAGGCGTATGTCCAGAGGCTCTTCGAAAGTATTACAGACTTGGATGACTTCTTCGAGTTGAGAAAGGCCCGAGAGCGCCTTGGCAGAGTGGCAAACTTGCAGCAGGACGTCCCGATTGCTCAGGCCCTTGAGAACCCACGAAAGCGACGGAGAGGTGGCGATGCCCAGGGCGGCGCTCTGGATCCTGCATCAAGACCCAAGGGCATGAGCAAAACGGATTGGGCTCTTTTGAACGATCAGGGCACTCCTGTAGACATGCTAGAGGCCGTAATTCATCACCGCATCTCCGGCGTCGAAGTGGAAATGCTTTGTTGGAGACTTTTGGTATGTTGTACCTCTGCGAACTTTTCTTCTTCCAAGCCTGTACCTACTGACCTTTGAATCAGCGTTGTGCCATGGAACAGCAACAAGGTTTCACAATGCGCCCTATGTGGTCAGGATCGAGAACAGTGTCAACGTGGGAACACTTCAACACGTTTTCAGACAGATGGCAGGCCATCTGTGAAAATCTTCAGGTATCTTCACAAGACTAATTGACAAATGCATCAGCATTTCTAACACATTTACAGGACTGCAAAATGATAGTCCACTCCCTTACTCGTGCAGACTGGTTCTGCAAGTATGCTGGTGCGCCGTCAAAAGAACGAGGGGTAAGTTCTCTTTGTAGACACGATCAAGGATTCTTTTCTGACTAGACCACAGGCAAAACTCAGTAACGATCTTCTGAATGGCCGCCGCGACATTCAGAACCAGGTTGGTCGAGACATCATCAGAGAAAAGACGTCTACGCAAGATTGGACAACCTCTGATGATTTCGAGATTCGGAACAAAGCTGGAGAATTGGTTCTGAAGGGGGGACATCTTGGGGATAAAAAGCGCCGACAGCTCGCAGTCAGAAATAAGGAGTAGATTGGGCTTGACTATGGCAGCGCAGGGGTATACTCAAATACCATTCACTGGCGATGGAGAGGCTCTTGGTGCTGCACTGGTGCTCAGGAGACTTTCTATGAACCTAGACTTGAAGAACGGGAAATGTGGTTTGGTCTCTGATCGCAAAACACAACGTTCTTTGGTGGGACATGAAGCTCGAGGACACAATTCTATGTCGTCTGCACAGACCTGCAAAGTACCACATTATTCTGCTAAAGCTCTGTCAAAGCGACGATAACTGATCGTGGGTGTCTATGTGTTATGTGTTCTTTTGCATTAAATGGCCACCTTGGGTTTTCCTAGTCTCGATAATACCTGCTTTATTTCCTATGACCACTCACAGTCACCTCGTATTAATCCGAATATGGACATACAGGCCAAAGGAGTATTTCTCAGACGATATAGAGCGGCCTTAAACCATGTTCGCATTAGTAGCCAGGCTTATCACATCTCTGCATCGACTTACTACATGGTATCATGCAGTGCCTAGATACTTAAGCTCCTAGGTCTAGAGCTCATGCTTGATTGGAAAGGATTGGCTGAGCAAAGTTGCAGCTCCGATATTTCTTTCTGTGTGGCGATAGGAAATACCACCAAATTACAAGGGTGCATGCAGTGAAAACGCCGGTGACCAGGAAGTAGATCCATATGTATCCTGATACAACAGACTTCTTGTCGTCATTTGTAGACCAGTCGAAGAATGTCATTGAGAATAGCGTCTATGCATCTTGTCAGTCTTGATAGGACTTACAAACTTCAGCAAGATGAGAGAACCCGATAAACTCACAGCGAAGAATGTCCCAGGCAGGAAGATCATCGTCACCAAAGCAATGGATCGCATTTGTCTAGAATCACGGCCTGTTGCAGTTGCAATGTCCACATTTGTATCGCCCTGGGCCTATATTCATGGTCAATATCACAGCGACGCAGGTCTAGAGTCTTTGCGTAGATTGAGGTTGCGCCCGACTTACCCACTGTGTTGCGATGGTCATGCCTTCCACACTCATCGTACAGTCTTGAATTCGGTCCTCAAACTCCTCGATGAGAACATTAAGTCGGTCACTGATCATTGTTCCTGTAGTCTTCATGCACCCATTTTTCTGGTCCCTAGGTTCATTGTCGCCCGACTTCTCATTCTCATTGTAAGGAGGATTGTGGTCAAAGCCCAGGGGTTGAGCAACGTGATCGACCATTTTTCGAAGCTGAACTTGCCACATCCGAAGGCTGTTACGAAGATAAGTGGTATTCAACCATGCTGTTCTCCGAGAACGCCTTGTATTGATCCTGTTCTCTTCTTGAAGCGTGTCGCCTTCAATTGGATTTCCGGTGCCTAAGTCGAATATGGCCCCTTCGATATCGTCTACTGTCTTTTCAACAACCTTGATCATGCGATCTCTTTCTATCTCTGCAAATATGCCAGGAAGAATCATAGGATGGCATACTCGATCTTTTGCCCGGCTAAGTCGGTTGAACACATTCTTTTCGACATCCGCGGTACATCCAAACAGTATTGCAAAGGTCAGGTGGCTATGGGGAAAGTAGGTTGCCGTCAATGCCATGTCATCTGCCCAGGTATTGGAAGATCTGCACTGATAGACTATAGATATGTTTAGTTTTGAGAGGCGTCAATGGCCGAAGTCCAGACTTTGACATACTGATTGCAGGGTAGTTGGTCGATTCTAACTCCTTGACATTGACGGAGACCTGAGACTTAGAGAAAAGAGAAACATCGGCTCGGCTAATGACTCGTGATATTGAAGGATGCACAAAAAATCTTTCGCAGATATCTTTGAATGTGGTCTCATCGAATGGTAACCGTCGAACGTCTCTCTCACCTCCCTTGAAGCTGCTGTCTTTATGGATGTGGAGCTTTCCACACTGAACACCATGGTTCAATACAGTTTCGTTCTTAGGCCAGCTCAAGGACCGAGCTTTCTCATTGAAAGTACCTTGTAGGCCGCTGGGTGATTTAATGAAACAGGAGTCTGGCTCCCTTGAGGCCAACTTCCCGATATCACTTTGCGGTTCACCCGGTTTCCGAGCAAAACTTCATTATAACGTATTCGTTAGTCATAATACTTGGACTAAAAGTAGCCAAAATTACGCACATGAGAACAAGCCCGGAATCTCTACTGACCGAGGGAGAGTACTAAGCCATGGCGGTGAGTGTGAGTTTAGTTGGCACTGCGGACCGAAGAGACCTACATCTTGGAGCCAGGATTCCCAATCTTCCGCTGTCTTATGAGACCAGACGACTGGGCCCTTTTTGGAGGTTAGCTCAGCTTCATACTCCCGGCAAATGAAGCCACTCACGCAGTCTTTCGTTAGGAGATTGACCACAGTCGTGGCTTGAGGGTTATATCGGAAAACTCTCTCAAAGTCGGCCATTATCAAGCCGCACTCATCTGATGGCCAATCCATGATAGTTCAAATGATGCTATCATCGGCATTATTCCAGAGGTAAACATCGACAAAGAACAGGTTGATGCAGCAAGATATCGAAATCATGCAGGCTTCTGCAAAGCGTGATTGATCACATTCGGGTAAGCGAGACGAGCACGAGTGCTTCGCCCTTATGCAACGTACTTAGTCGTGGTAGGGCAAGCTAATTGCCAATGTCGCACAACACATCATGAAGTCCCTGTTTGTGTGAGCTCAGCCACCTCCTGCTGACATGGGGGGACACCGAACTATTATGTGACCGGCTGAGTCGTAAAAGGCGGTCGTGGCGGTCCAAATATTTGCCTCATGAGCAATCTTGTATCGGGGACTCGCTGTTTGATTGGCGGCGGAAGCCACCAGTCACGGCGGAAGACGGTCTGGAATGTGGTTCGCCACAGATCTCGAATGGGCCGCCTAAGCACGCCGCGGGTGTATGCATGTGCTGGAAATACAGGTTCTTGTTTGGAACGATGGAAAATTTTGCTGACAGTGAGACATCTGGATTGTATGATGGCTCCTTTCGTCGCCGCTTGTGGTTGTAACGTCCTGTCCAACTCCGTAGTCTGTCCTCAGTGACAAACGGTATTCCCCTAGCCTTTCAAATCCTACGTTGCCGCCTTTTCACGGCAGAAACAAGATTGTAATTATGGCCAATTCATTTTTTTCGTTTCAGAATAATCTTGAGCGTGGCGTGATGCATGTGAGTTGGCATATCGGTTGATCTTTTTGGGGCGTGACAAATCTGGGCTTTCTGCAGGGCTCTCAATGGAATGCGCATTTTCGCCCAGGCTGATATTGGGTTTCATCACGAGACCACCACTTGGAATTTCCCTACAAAATCCGAGTGGCCAGAGGCTATTATTCTTGACGTCCTGTACAGATCTTTGATTGAATCCCAATACACAACAAATCATCCAGCTGACACCGCGGAACTGTCTCAATAGTACATAATCTTTTCGCTCCATACTCGAGTTCGGCGTTCTTACCCCTGTGACTATGGCGACAGAGGTTTTTCGCGGCAGGTACACTGATGAGTCGGTCATATCACAGTACCTCAGAGTAATATTTCCGCGCCAGAAATGCCAAATTTCGGTAATTGCACTTCTATCATGATCACTCAATACATATAGACTGTGTCCGTTCTCTTTTCCTGACCCTGTTTCGCCACTATAATAGTCAGAAAGAGGACGCTTCTTTTGTACTATCCCACGCAAATTGACGCAGGTATGGCAAGCTATCGAGTCAGCCGATCAAATTTATCATATGACACGCCCTTTGCTAACCATTCGACCTCAAGAATGAGAAGGAGACGATTCTGAGAGCGATCGAAGCAGATCATTATTCTCAAATGAATTAGGCTCACGGGAAATAATCGCCAGAAACCCGAATCCCAATAACTAGCACTTCAGCTTCTGGGGGAGGGGGGAGGGGAAGCGGTTTTCAGACATATCACAAGCCGGCTGACGAATTCGATGTATGAGTCTCAATTGTCTTTCTCCAGATAAGATCCCTACGGATAAAGGATTGGTTTATCTAAGCCGTGATTGGCCATCCTTGTACCTAATGATGTTGTTCAAGTGACCGGTGTCGATGTTCCCAATGTGATTTAGTGCAACGTCGTTCAGTTGAGCGCGCACAGGCAGGTGGGGTTCGATAGAAGCGGTCGAGGACCCAGGAGCCATGCAGTAATCCCATGATCCACAAGCGTTTTCCATTTCTTTCATTCTTTTGAACAATTCCGGTGCCGCGATTCGCATCTGCTTGGGTGTTCGAGACTGGACGATCAACATCCTGACCTGTATCAAGTCTAACATGTCTTGAAAGTACTGCGAGCAGTTCGGAAGCCTCCGGAGTCGAGCAACTTCCTGTATCGTGTTAAGGAGGGTCCGCGACAATATGTGGAAAGACACCTGCACTCACCCTAGTCACACTCTCCTTGATATCCACAGCGTAAACGAGCTTTCTTCGTCCCTCAGTCTCTTGATTGCCATCCTTGACCTGGACGATATCAAAATACACTGGCGTATCGTGGCCATGGATGTATGGCGACATGCGGCTATCCTTGAAACGGCAGTACCCTTCCCAGCCTTCCAGGGCCCAGACCACAAATTCGAGGAAAAGACAACCTAGTGTCCATATGTCAAAGGATCTGGAAATGCGACCATCGTTGCCATCAATATCACATTCTGGAGGTCTATAGTTTGGAGAGACTGGGATCTGCGCTCCTGGCCTGTTCGATCGCGATTCTATTCGGTGGGTTCTGGTCAAGCCAAGGTCAGAGAGAACCAAGTTCCCTCGATCATAGGGTGAACTGAACCAGAGAATATTCTCGGGTTTGATGTCTCCATGTCTACCGTAGAGCCGATTGCCGTCTGCGTCCAACACTTTGGGGTCGTGTATGAACTGGAGCGCGTCGGTGATACCAAGCAATTGCCTTGCGATCCACTTGCACAGCTGATGGTCTCTCGCAAGACTTGTTTTCCGGCGCCAAAACTCCAATAAATCGCAATCGGCCCAAGGAAACAGGAGAGAGTATTCGGTCTCACCAGCTGTTTCCCGGGCAAAGGTAGCAAGCAACGTCACAATGTGAGGATGCCGACCCCCGAAACGCTTCAAGTGTTTCACTTCTTGTTCAAATTCTTGCTTGTCCGAGATGTACAGTCGCTTGAGTGCGAAGCAGCTAGGGCTTGCCGAGAGCTAAACATGCGTGTAAGCTTCCAGTTCGTAGGTGTGCGGGTATCCTTATGCCCCAAAATGGACTCTACATTACATTCTTGAGGGTTTCGTCAAAGTGATGTTGCCAGGCATGGATCACAATCTGCTTGACCTCGCCAAAGCCACCACCTAGAGTGATGGTTGGTCCATCGGTCGACGATTCTGGAATTCTGTTTTGTATGGCAATCCAGGGAACGATTTGTTTGGCCATGAAGTCATAGTGTGATACCTCTCCAGGAACGTCTGTCTTCATTAGGATGGGAATCAAGAGGCGGTATTGATAGTCGTAGAAATCCTTGATGCACCGGATACGCCACTTTTGGAAGGGCCTAGCAGAAGTTTTGCTTTCCCCTGACTGATAACTATCGATCAGACTCTGCGTCAATGGCAACCTAGAATCGTCAATACCCTCATCTACAAAGCTTCCGAGGTCCCTAGCCATGTCGAGAAAAATCAGTATGGCTAGTATGAGCCGATATCCTCGACCATCTACACCACCACCGCAGACCTTCTCTGTCCAAGACTCGCGACACTCGGCTTCCGTTTCACTACGTTTGACCTGTAGTGCGCCTTCGTCGATAAGCTCCTTGATGACGCCAGAAACGGCCTGTCGATCGAAAAGATATTGAAAGAGTCTTCTTGGCCAAAACGATCGATAGGTTTCGGTGGTATCAAATGGATCGACAACTGCGTGTCGATGAAGCCTTTTGTCCAGATAGTCCTGGATGTTGTCATTTTCCGGGATAGTCTCTGGAGAGGGCAAAGTTGGTGTTATCCATGCTGAGACCAACGACATATGGTCGTCAACATCAAGCTCGAGCAGGCCGTTGACATGAATTGAAGGAGGTGCTGGAGTGGTCATGATATCAAAAGAAAAAAGGTATGTTGAAACAAATATCTGGCTGTTTTCCCGGGTATTTTTCCATTACTTTAGATGAGAATCTGTCGAAATTGAAAGTTTCCTCCATCTTACAGTTGAGAGTTCCCGCATGATAAAATACCACAGCAAGGCTTACTTAAATAGATAATAGAGATTTCACATTTGCATCTTCAGTTACCGATTAGAATCCATTGGTAGTCAGATCACAGTGGCTTTCACACCGCAAGTCCGGGTAATATCAAGCACACCATCTTCCTCGCTGGTGAGGTTGTGGTTGTCGACGAATGGTTGACCGTTAATTTGAAATATCACCAGGAAAGATGTTCGACCAGCACGGACCAGATCAGCCATCGAAGAAGCAGCCTTGAAGTTGAGGTGACGGTGTAACCAGCTTTTACAACAGCAAAAATGTGGGTGGCGGGCTCATTAGTATGATTGGATGCCTGACAGGTTGCCTATCGCAAGGCTTTTCTCGAGTGTCACACGGTTGATGACGCGCATTTAAATGGCACTGGCAAGACGCAGGCTACAGCCTGATTGAATCCCATTTCTCTGCACCTTGTGTATTGCCTCCCGAGCGGGCAGAGTTCGCTGCTTCTTTCTTGTGATGGGTGGGAAAAGATTGTGAGAATCAGACATCGAAACTCACCGGAACTTGTTAGGTCTGTACATACCTTCGAATCTCGTGCAAGGCAAGCAACGACAAGAAATGGGGATCAACGAACCAACAGCATTTGCGGCCACAAATAGTTGCAACATATGTTTGAAATATCTATGGCGGCTCTCGCAGCTTAGGCGTGCTTTGGAAGAAATAAAAAAAGAATCAAAAACCATTACTTCTCCTGATTGTCTTTGTGAGCAATCTTTCCCACCCCGGCCTTGCTCCAAGATTCATTTAACGAAATTTCCATTCAAGTGAGCTTTCATATCTGGATGAGTCTTTGGTTTACCAATATTAGATTAAGCATTTTAACGAACGAGACTACAGTGACTCGTACTCACCACGTCTAATCGTTTCTGACACCCCTGTGCTTTAATGCAATACACATTTTGACGTGTCTACTCGCAATGCCAAAGGGTGTTAACTTAGCAAACATCGCGTGATTTTCGATAGACTCAACATACGTAATGACTGGAAGGTTGCAGCTGTACGATGTTTACCACTTACCTCAACGGAGAATTTTCCATCGCCGTAAAATGTGTTCAGGTAACGAGACAGCCCATGTGGGCTTTTAACAAGTTTACAGTGGATTTCCTGCCATCCATCGTTCGCCATTGCTGTCGTATTAATACTGCTTTCCGCCGGAGTAGACATAACAGACCGATGTTCTCAGAAATTCCGGGAAAAGATAGTCTTGGATCGGAAGATGGTTGTATTCTTTCGAAGTCAGGAGAGCTGGCACCTAGTCGAGAAGGCTCGCTTTAGGGAAACAAGTATGGTATGAGGAGATTGCGGCCATCAGGTGGTGTTGTCTTCAGGGAAATCAACCTTTTATCGTTTTCTTCTACTGTTATAGAGCCTGATCGACCCATCGCGGATTTTTAGGGGGCCGCGGCAGCCTGACACATCGTTACGGACGGGCTGACGGGAGGTTGAGCGACAAGCAAGCAATGTGCGATCTCATTCCTCCCTACTTTTTCCACTTTCGTATCCTCCCTCGCCCCCCATACGGGCCGCAATTGGAATAGGTTCACCGAGCCAGTGACAGCATGATGCTACCCAATGGTGCAAGTATCTGCCTCTGGAAACGAAGTTGTCTCGGAAGAGTTCAGCTGCCTTGTCTTGTGGCGGTGGCTGCGACCTTCCTACAGGCTTGGCTCGAGCCCACAGAACACCGTGGTAGGTCAGGACATGATGATATTGCTAGCTGCACTAAGAAAATAGCTTAGGGCTTCATATTTTGCGATTTGGCCCCCAGCTTCTGGGGCTTTACTCGTAGCCTGCTTCTGGCGTGGTTGTCTTGTTGTCTCTGCTCTCTTGGGTGTGAGGCATTGCTTCAGACCCCTGCAACCCTGTGTCTGACCCATTTCCACCCGTCCAGAATGAAGAACGAAAGAGATTTGAGATGGCACATCTCCAGAGCCTATAGATCGATATATCAGGCCGCTTCCATCTCATTTGACGACTGCAGTCCTCGCCGAATCGTCTCGACCCAACGCGACCCATTGTACAAATCTTGAAACTCCACTTAGTCCGCTAGAACGGTGCAATCAATCATATGCTCGCATAATGGCTGATCCTTTGGACTCCGATGGGAGCCTTGAACTCGGGCGTGCTGTCTCGACTGTGAGTAGACTCTGCCCTGTGCGGCACTGCATGGCCGTCTCGTAATATCCTGGCTCTGCGAGAGAAACAACTTTCCCGCTTCTGCCCGTCTCCACTCGATGCATAAGTATCTGCTAACATCACATGCACCTTCAAGACAACGCCCAGAGTGAACATAGAGATAGCCGCATGGAAATCGGATGCAGCGTTCTCAAGCAACGATCATGTCACTTATCCCACACAATCTCACGGCAATCCTCTGTCACGACAGTCTCCTACGGCATCAAGTAATCAAAAACTTGGACTAGACATCCCGGATGGGGTCAGCGCCCATACACAGAACGATCGAGGCTACGCTGCGGCAGTAGAGGTCTTCAACTCGCTATCGCCCCGCTCCCATGGCATTCCAAAGAGTACGGAGGAAAGTGACCTGAAGGGAATAGGGTCCCATCTAATACATGGCACCTCAACCCACAGCGACACAACAGTTGTCGCATCGATGAGTCTTGAAGTCAGCAACTGCCTCACGTATTATGCTGGAAAAGAAGACGGGCCGGACTGGCTCCCTGTGACGGATCTGCTCAGAATCTTCACTAGAGGCTCTGTGCTTCAAGCTCTACAAGAGGTTCTTCCCAGCGAAGAACCATTTGGCATGACTCTGCAGACGTATGCAGGAAAGATTTGCCCTGATCCGGATTCAGATAGCAGCGTCGGCTCGCGGAGTTTGTTCGCCATTCTTGTTCATCTGGGGAAAGTAGAAGAGATACGGGAGTTCATCGACCGAGATCTCACGGACGACAACCTGCCGTTTGCCAAACAACCTGGAGCAAAGGATCCCATTGGCCGACTTTACCCAAAGGATCTTCCTGTTGGAGAGCTAGCTTGCTGGGACTTTGGAAGTCAATGGCGCCCCAGCGATTGGACCGCATTCAATACATACCAAAAGAAAATGCGCTCACCATTCTTCTTACTTGAAGACAGTCGAAACAAAATACCACACTACGACCTGGAAACCGGAACCGTTCTTCCATTCATTAAGGATTACGGACTGAGAGAAACGACTCGATACAGCCAGGTGCGGTGTGTCGAAATACACCCGGGGCACTTTAGAATTTGCAATGTATTATATCTTGGTCTTCTTTTTCCGAGAGCTTAGCTAATCAGAAAATCAGGGAAATAACGATAAGACTCAATATTTTGCCGTCAAACAACTTTTGCCTGAGCAGGATAACTCACAGCACAGTCGAGAATCCAATTTCCGAGAAGAAGTCAGGGCTTTGACAAAGATTGTCAGCCACTCGAGCCACGATCATGTTATCAGGCTTTTGGCAACATGGAAACAGGGTGATACATGGAGTATGCTTTTCCCTTGGGCCAAGAGCAACCTTAAAGAGTACTGGGTAAGAAATCGGCCATTAGCGATGCCAGAGTCCCTTCAGTGGCTGGCTGCCCAATGCCGTGGGCTAGCTGAAGGCCTGCAGAAAATCCACAGGAGTCCTTCCGAGCATGCTACAGATTTTGGAATACACGGGGATATCAAGCCCGAGAACATTCTTCTCTTTCAGAATGAGAGGTACCCTGACGGTATTTTAGTCATCAGTGACTTCGGATTTACTCGATTTCATGGCCGAGACACTCGATCAAACAAACCCGCTGTTGGCTACAGTCCCACGCATCGGGCCCCCGAAGTAGACATGGACCTTCACCATCCTATTTCTCGGTCTTACGACATATGGGCTTTGGGTTGCGTGTTTCTGGAATTCATCACTTGGTATCTCACTGGACCAGATGGCGTCAGTACAGAATTTGTGAAACGTAGAGTGAGGGATGATGTCGGAGCATACCCAATCAGGTTTGACAAGTTCTTTAACATGCGAGTCTTTGCGGACGGGAAGAAAGAGGCGGAAGTAAAAGCATCAGTCCTGAAGGTACGCTATGCTGACTGCAACACCATCCTTAATACTATTTGAATTAGGGATTCCTGCTCAAATATTAACACCGCCATAGTGGATTGACGAGTTGCGCGACAAACACAACTGCGGCCAATACTTCAAGGAATTTCTTACCTTCATTCACGACGACATGTTATCTGTCGATCCCAAAGGCCGCGCGAAATGCGACAAAGTTGCCACCGAGTTGAGAACTCTGGAGTTTTTGTGTGGGGGGAAAGAAACCGAGTCCTCAGAGGGCCCAAGTGCCTCCAAGGCTCAATCTTCGTCGCCAACCCGAAGTCGCTACGCTCAACACTGTCTCACCAGCCCTACACGAGGTCAGAAATGCGATGAAACCTGGGGTCTTTGGAGCCAGCGGTGGTCAAATTCATCCAAAGACCAAGGCAAACCAAGCGAGTCAATGACAAACATTGCGGCAGCTTTCCCAGTTCAAAACGAGCGGCCTTACGAGCCAGCTCAAGACAATGAAGTGCTTGATACGATCGTGAGAAGTGCAGAAGTATCTTCAGCAGACATAGATGGGCCATCTCCTGTCGTCGATTCTACAAGATCTGACCTCCCTTGTCAGCCGCAACCGTCTCTTGACCAGACCACAGCGAAGCGCACAACACCTTTGCCAAATCTCAGACTCAGGCTTGATATCAAGCATCAAACAACGGCCTATCGACATAGTACCACAACGGATAGCGATGAGACTAGAGCGGCCGAAGCTCTGGCGGAGTTACAGAACGATCCGAGAGATAAATGTAGTGACCCAGTTGGGCTACACTCTCCTCATCATCACAATCAGGAACAGGAAGGCGACAAATTTGTATTAAAAGCAATGCTCAAATGGTGCTTCCCATGCTCCAAACCATGAGTCACTGCAATGATTGTTGTTTGAAGATGTTTAAATACCCAGTCAATGCACTTCTGAGACTTTTGGTTTTTTCTGCTTCAGAATCATTGGCCTCAATATGAGATACAATTCCTTTACACGTGATAAAACGTTGGAATCAAAGGCTCGAATGATAGTAAGACTGTTAATTAAGGTCCGATGGACTTTATCGCCTTGAAACGTATCTTCTTGAACCCACGTTCAACATCTAAATATTCTCTTCACCTCAGCTATCAGACGCTGATCCATCTTGCCATCCACGTTCTGGTGATCTGCTTGGCTTCATCAACGAGACCAAGATCCAATAACATTTGAACAGTGCCACGAGTGGAACTCTCAAGAGCACTGAAGACCCACGAATGGGTGAAACTGGTGTGCTCACCGATAAAGACCGTGTTGAACTCAGTCTGCCAGAAGGCCGGCAGGTAGAGCTGTTGTTGGGGAACAATGGGAACGGCAAAAGCTCCCGCATGATGCTCATCCTGCTCCCAACAGTGACGCTCATAGTTGCCAGTCCACATCTCATCAGCAATGGGGCCGTGAATCTCGACCATAGCGCGCTGGATGTAGGCAATGTGCTCCTCAACAGGCATGGAGCAAGCGACAACCGCGTCAGCGTCGGGCGCATAACTCGTAAGCATGACACCAGGGCCCGTTCCGTTGATGTTGTAGGAAGGGTAGCAAATCTGGCCGATGCCGTAAATGTCGGTACGTCCACAGCCACCGATGATGGGGTGCTCGAGGTGCTCCCAGAAGCGAGTCTTGTACTGCATGGCAACCTTCACGGCACCCAGGAAGACTGTGCGCTCAATGGCACGGCGCATCAAGCTAGAGTGAGGCGGCAGCTCCCAGTACTTGAGTACGTTGAACGGTACGCTGTTGAAGACATAATCAAACTGTTCGGTCGTAGTGTTCTTGGACCAGGGGTTGCCTCCAGTCTCACGCCACGTGACGTTGAGGTTGTTGGAGTCCTCGTTGTACTTGACGCTAAAGACCTTAGTCTTGTAGGCGATGCGGTCTTTGATAATATTTTCAAACGCAGCGGGGAGACGGCTGATACCTCCATCAACTGTGCGCCACTCATTGGCCAGGAAGTAGACAGTCTCGAACTCCCACATGGGCCAGACGACGTGAGACGGGGTAACCTCATCGGTCACATTCAGGTCGGTGTTCATAACGTGGAGGAGGTACTCGACCTCAGAGAAATCGAACATGCCAGTCTCAACAGCCTCCTTGTGGGCCTTGAAGACATTGGTAGCGTAGAACTTCCGTCTCTCGGGCGTCAAAGCCTTGAAGTCATCAAGAGCCTGGATGGCTTCCTTGGCTGCGGTAGCGTTGGAGTAGGTCGTGTTGGTCATGAGGGAGGGGTCGGCGGCGATCTCCTTGCGACCGGGGACAGTGCCATCGGGACGGCGCTCCTTGGTTGCAACAGGGGCATTGTCGGAAACCTGGATCCACGGGATGAACTTGACTTGGAGAGCGGGATCCGCGTCAGCGTTAATCTCGTTGAGGACATCCGCCAGCTGGTAGATCATCTTCTGATCGTTGATGGGGTAGGTCTCGTTGGTTTCAGCATCGTAAATGCTGTGCGGAAACCGCATAGGTCCTAGCTCGTGGTGCTGATGCTCGTCCGGAGTCGATCCGTTTAGGTAGGTGGTGCGAATACGTCCACCGACTCTTTCTGAAGACTCCAGAATCTTCCAGTTATGAATTCCTACTGAGTCGAGTAGCAACTGTGGCTCTAGTCAGCTTCTTCTCCCGAATGAAAGGTCTATGAAAACTTACGCCAGTGTGCAGACCGGAGATGCCGGCGCCCAAGATACCAAACGTTTTGTTCTTTACCGATGCAACAAACACATCGTCGGGTTGCTTCTGCTTGAGGTACTCAACGCCATCAAACCAGGGGCCCATTGGGTCCGTGGCCTCGGCAAAAGTCGCACGCTTTTTCATCTTGCGACTCTTAACAGAGTGTTCTGAAGAGCGGCCGACAAGCTGGCTGTCAACAAAGGCGTGCAAGCATCCCGAAGACACATCCTCAGGCACCATCCAGACAAACTTTGTAGGACTTTGATCTGTCCATTCCAGATGACGCTTTGCAGCAGGGTGAGAGCCAATGTGTGTCCGCCCAATCTTGTGATGGGCTTCGAAGGGGGATCTTATTCCACAATCACCATAGACAAGGGATAGCTCTCCATCGAGAGGACCATTGTACTCGATGTTGATGTTGCGAACTCCGTTTCTCTCGACTTCAAACGGACCCTGAAAAGAGACCGTCTCGCGGAATACGGGTTCCGCAACAGCCGTCTGGCAAAGACTGGCTGCGGCAGTGAGGAGAGTTGACCAACGGGCAGCCATGTTGACTATGGCAGATTTTGAGAGCAAGCTTGACAAACGGTGAGAAGTTCAAGAGGCTCAAGGCTGATGCCCGTGATTAAAACCTGCTCTTTATATGGCTGTCTGCCGAACGCTTCCCTACCTTGACTATGCATGAGGCTCAACCAAGTGAGGTTTTGATAAGCACCCGGATGGACATATTGGAGGCTTAGCAGATCTCTAAAGGCTGGGCATCATCTAATTAGATTGACTCAAGTCCCGTCACCGAGGTTTTCGGGGTGCGGAGGTTGCGTTTAGTCGAGTTTTCGTGTCATGTTGCGCAGGACCGGTTACCGACTATCAGGGCACAACTCCGCAATCACTGTAACAACGTGGGAGACATGCCCGAAGACGGCGCAAGCGACCACAGAGAACGTGGAAAATTCTAATCGCGCATAGGTCATGACGGGGGTCAGAGTTCTCGCTTCTTTGGAGTTCATATCGTTGGTGTCTTGGCGGGAGGGACGCTGCATGGGCCCGGCCTTGCTTACTATCCCGGCATCGGAACCGCGGGGAACCCTAGCTTGCTTGCGGGTTGCGAAAACCGACCATCGGCTCTTATTTGTTCTAACGCCTTATCTTGGTTGAATTTCGACCGTATCCTCTCGCGGCTTGACCTGCATGGGAATGGCACCAGAGTTGCGTGGCGGTAATGACGAGCGAGAGCAGACGATGGGAACAGGAAGTTGGATAATGTAGAGAAGCATTCGCTTGAGCGGTGTTAGGTAATGGGTTGCGCGCAATTCTGTAAAATGGGGCCCCCCGTGGTGGATATCCGTAGGCCCGTTACCCCATCAGGCAAGTCAAATACTTGAACCCTTTTGGGACTTGAGTCGTAGCCAACTACCAATGTCTAGGACTCTAGGAAGTTGCGGATTACCCTCAGTCTTTCGTTGATAGGATGCTGTAATTGCTTACTAGAGCTGTCAATCTTTGAAAGTTTGGCAGCTCCGGCCGAATGTCAATGCCGACGTTGCCAATGCAAAGCGGTGTATGTGTGGGTCGCCGGTTAAATGTGTCAATTCTCATTGCCATCGCCAAGACAGCAAAATCGGGGTCGACAAGGCCGGATCTCTTGGCTAGAGATAACTTATCTTCATGTCAGCAATTGCCGACCGGATGCTCAGGAATGCGTTATCATGCGAAACCTCGCTGTAAGAGACTGCATGCATCTTGACACCGGCACGGTCCGTCCTTCCTATACCGGCCCGGATGACATGGAGATACTTTTCACGGTACCGACTTGACTTGCTTGGAGGTAACCTCACTACAGTCGCATTTTGAACGCCCAGCACCTAAAACTTCCTGTCCTTAGGCTTGCTTGGGCGGTGATTTGTTAGCGACGGTGTCATGGGTCGAACGGCTTTCACAAAACCATCGATTGCTTTTCGGCCCGCAAAGCTGGTGTGACGGTTCGTCTCCTTCCTTTAGCAAGCAATCAATTGAAGAGATAAGTGAGGTAGAATCAGCTATTAAGAAGAATGACGGTTTCCATCTGGGACTTAACACCCATGCAGACATCAAATCAGCTACTCGTCATTCTAATCCTGCTCATGTTGTTACCCAGATCATGCCTTTGTACGTATTTCGCATGCAACTCCTCCGTTGTGCGAGTAAGTGAATAAGATCCTGGAAATCATATAGCACATCTCTCATGCAGTTTTAAAGCAAGCTTTTGAAATCCTCAACTAGTCAATGAACAGCAATTGCCAGATTTCATGGTACTCATACCACGGTTGACGGTCAACGTTACACCTAGCTCGTAGAATCAAAAGTATCGTCAAGTATAGAAAGCGAATCCGAGGGACTTCATATCACATTACACTCTCGAACTCTTCTTATTAGACAGCCTCGTTATCCAAAAGCTTGTAGAGTCATTCTCACCTTCAGGAGGTGCGGATATCCTTGTCAACCGATTTAGCGGAGGAAACTCGGGAGCAAATCCGCGGCCTATTCTGCAGGTTCTAATCTAGTCCGCAAATAAACCCCTTCAGCCCACATAATAGGCTCAGTATTTTGAGGTTTTTAAGTGAACTCTTGTCTTTCATTACTTCCGTGCTTTCCGTACCTTAGCTTTACGGATGTAAGAGAGAGTCAGTTGTCACTAGTCCAGAAGCGGGGTAAGCATCACGTCTACACCTTTTGCGACATAGGTACGAAAGGATAGCATCGGGAATGATGAAAATTTGATTACAGCATTGGCGTGGCAGATCTAATTCAGGAGCGTAGATACGTGACGGTAACTAGTTGGAAGGCAGTACATTGAGGCAGCCACTGACATCCGCCATGACCTCTTCTAGGTTGGACGCCACCTGAGATATGTGACTGCTAACTTTGCGCCTGTCGAATTTATAGTTAGAGGCTCTTAGTCTAGCCGTAGTTGATCATTGGAACCCTTATTTTCCTTTCTTTTACACGTCGGTAAATGCGTTTTCAAGCAAACGCCAGATGGATTCAAACGACGATAGCGCGTCCTTGCCATCACTCATCCTCTTTCTCACGTCCGCCTAGTCACGGTGTAGAAATTTTTCAGTTAGCCTTGATGACTAACTTCTCTTCAGCATACTGGCACAATGAAGTCGTTAGACTCTACCGTTGAACTGTCTTCCCATTGCCATGGGATGCATGCCTGGCTGCGAAACATCTGGGACAAAAGATCTGCAAGCCCGCATTCTAAAGAACAGCCGATGATCACTTACCTTTGCGCTTATATGATAGACCAGTAAAAGTCGGATATAGATGCCGATACGACGAGATGGCCCCAAGGTTGTGGGTTGCTTCTCCAGGAACCACAAACCTTAAGCCTGGTGCCTGGGTGAGTCTTCGTCTGAAGAAGCAAGAGGCCGTTTCAACCCACCCATTTTTCTTTTCTTTCTTAAAGACGCTTTGAGTTTTTGAAGTGGTGTGTGGCCCGTGAACCAGCTTTACCATTGTTTCGTTTCACGTTCCAAGATTTTGGAAATCGTCAAGTGCTGCCGGTCTTTCGTCCGGCGCAGGCAGCGCTCGCGCACTAGAAGAGTTATCAGAGTTTGGAAGTCGTCTTATTGCAAAGTTGACGAATGTCTTACTTTCAGGGGTAGGTTTTGCGCGCGACGATTTTGAGACAGAATGTTAGGATGCTGTTTCCCTGTATAGTTCTCATCCGACCACAGCTGTTGTTTCGACATTTTCCACCTATTCCTTACATCTTCACTACAAGAGAAGAGACAGGGGCCAGTTAGATCGCTGAGGCATTTTCAATCACAGGTAAAAGTCACGATGAGGGCGAAAAGGCGCAAAAAAGTAGAAGGACCATACTCCAGCTAGAGCAGGCAGTCGTGTCTCATTATCAGTAATCCAGTACTGTTACATGTAATCCCTCAAAGACCACTCCACCCTTTCAATCTTAGAATATGTGCAAAAGGAATGACTAAATTACTCCTCGTCCTCGAAGTCGGTGGCCTCAATGGCCATGGCGCGCTTCATCATGCGCTTGAACTGGCGGTCAGACTCAGCAACAGCGCGAGCGAGGTTGCGGCGAGCGGCGGCGGGAGTGTTGCCAGCCTGAGCCATCTGGACGGGGACGACACCACCGAAGGGACCGGCGCGAGCAGCGTTCTGGCAACGGACCAAGCAGACGTTGCTCTGGCCGGCGACGGTACCAGTGCAAGTCTGGCCAGCGGGGATCTCGGCCTTGATGGGGAAGTCGGTCATGGCACCAGCCTGTGGTTGTTAGTATCGAGTGCTTGAAGTGAGAAGACGATGTGACTTACGCGGTTGCGGGAGTTCTGGCCGGGAACGGTGACGGGGACGTTGATGTTGGTCCAGGTGGCGCCAGTGGCATCACCGTTGATCATGCAGTCGTAGGGGCCACCGCCGTCACCGTTGACCTGGTGGACGGTCATGTCGATGGTGCCACCGGCACGGATCTGGGGAAGCTGGTCG
The DNA here is from genome assembly GCF_030869305.1 of Colletotrichum tamarilloi. Lineage (NCBI taxonomy): Eukaryota > Fungi > Ascomycota > Sordariomycetes > Glomerellales > Glomerellaceae > Colletotrichum > Colletotrichum tamarilloi. The sequence continues at coordinate 19,541 of NW_026849627.1, forward strand.
CCAGTGGCGGCCATGATGGCCTTGGTGCCAGTCTCCAGGTCGTTGGTGCCAGCACCGACGGTCTCGCCGAAGGTGTCGGCGGCCTCGCCCTTGAAGCGGGTGGAATCGGCCTGGAAGGGGTCGCGACGGGTTCCGTCACGAGGAGTGCTGAGATCAACACCGAGGGCCATGCCAGTGCCACCGAGCTCGCCGGTAGCGCCGATGATGGCACCGTGGCCAGCCACCAAGTTGGCGGCGGCAAGGATAGCAGTAGCAGCGACGGTCTTGAGAGACATTTTGACTAATAGTTAAGAGATGAATGAGATGGTGCTCCTTGCCAGAGGAGTGTAAACGAGTAGTATCCTGCCGGAGGAGGTATTAGAACCGAAAGAGAGAAGAGACTGCTGAAAAGCTGAAGATGTTGATGCTGATGATGAGAAGAGATGAGAAAAGGTTGGGAGGAAATCAGTTGCTTTTGTACTCGACATTCCACGATGTTGAGTCGATACTCTACAGTATGCCCCCCCCCCCCCAGCACATGAAAGGCAAACTTAGCAGAATATCTCCTACGTCGCCTGCACGATGCACATACCGTCTGGTGCCTTGCAACCCTTGGAACCGACACCAGCCCCAACATCAAGCATATTGTTTAGACTGTAGAGTGGGAGAGAAAAGATGAGGCCAAACACCGGCGAGAACGACCGCATCTCGTGATGGAGACAAGTTCGAAACTGGGCCCTTTCCGATTCGGATCGTCGAAGGGAGGCTCTGTGTGGGAGCCGACAAGGGTTCGAACCTTGTTGAAGAGCCAATCGCATCGCGATCGCGTTGTCCTCCCCCCTCCTCGAAGAGGGCAGGGAGGGGAAGAAACACTGTCGCAGATCAGAAAACGTTTGTCGCACATCCCTGGTGTGCCTGGGAGGGAAGATGATGTTCCAGGATCTGCGCCACGCCCGTATTATTCCAGGGCACGGGAGAGAATAGCCCAGATCAAACACACCAGACCCGTCTCTGTCTCCCCCGTTTTGGTTGGACTAGTTTGGTTTGGTTGGTACCGCACGTTGGCGAGACAAGAGAGGCCGTGCGGAGAGTCTGTGAAAAGGCGACTCGACAGAGGTGATGCTTGCCCTGCGGCGCGATTTCAAGTCTCGAACCTGCGCTCGGCCATTGGGTACGTTCGTCCATAGTGGAAGCGTAATCGTGAGCGACTGGGAACCAAAGAATGGAGAGAGACGCAGAGATCTCTGACGGCTATCATCTCAATCTTCTGGAACAAAGGCCCCTAAAGCCCACCCCGTTGCAACTTGCTGTGTGAACTTGGACAGCGGACGATAGTGGATACGCCAACGATGAGAAGTTGAGATGTCATGTTGGGCTTAGCCATGCCCGCAGTGTCGTGCCTGACACTGGTGCTCAATGCCACTCTCTGCATATTGGTGTTTTACGGATGGAATACCGAAATGGGACAAAGGCGTATAGAAAATCACCAACGGGCTGAGAGAGGCGAAGTCCCTGCAGAACGCAGCGATGCTATGCATTACTACGTACTCTCAGCTGGGCACCGCGGGAGCTAGCGCTTAGTGCCAGGTACGCCAGGGCAAGCTTCACCACTCCCGTTTGCTTGTCTCTGCCCTTTGGCGTGCTGCCCAGTCTCATTGGTCTTCTGGGATTTAGACTTGACTCGGCTGCCCGAAGTATCCACTCAAAGTAGCATTCGCACCACTCCGAATAGGTTGAAGTGGTGGGAAGGGGAAACAAGGAGGTGGCCCGCCAGGAGTACGGAGTCACGGAGGCACGAAGGCCTCCAGCTCCGGGAGGAGGCTGGGGGATTTGATCGCCGTTGACATGGCAAAGGATGCAGGAGGGGCGCATCGTTTCGCTGATCATTGTGAATCAATACTGCCAGCCGGGCACGATTCCTAGGAGACCATCGCATGAGCCGCCGGTGGTTTCCAGGACTGTCGTTGCACCGCCAGGCGTTTCTCGTTTCTGTGGATCACCCATCGACCCTGGGGAAAATCAGTTCCAGGGCCAGGCGAGGCGAATGTGGCCCTGTTCACAAGAACACCTTGAAAGATCCGGGGGTGGCCAGGGACAATAGGTGGGCTTCATTATGGGGGAGACCTGGGCAGGGAGTATCGGTTGCCTTTTGCTCCGATGCAAGCATGGCAGTTCTAGACGTCCTGACAGGGAACGGAGGGGCAAGTTGATACAGGGGGGCCGTTGCGCTTGGATCTTGCAGACACTGCAGACACAACCATTGCCAGTACCACACACGCAGCTCACGCAGCTAGGACTCGAGAGCCTCAGCCAATCCATGGAGACCCATGGAGAAGGGGGCGCGGCTGGCTGAGTCGCCAGCTGTGATTCGTGTTGTCCGTGCTACACCGCAGCATACCTGGAACAGGAACTGGTCCACCCCGCTCGAATGGAAGCGCGGAGAAAAATAAGCTTGGCAAAAAGAGTTGTGTCAGAAACACGATGGCGAAATCGGGTCTCTACTGGGGGGCTTGTATCCCAGGATATGATCGCATTGGGAAGCATGGGACACACAGAAGACGCCCGTTTGCTATTCTGGTTTGTGGGCAAGAATCGCCTCTATGCCATGAGGCGCACATTCTACTGCGTAAGGTTCCACGGTCCGATCCCAGTCAGTCATACTTGGACGAGCACTCGGGAGGTCCGGCTGATGCAGAAACCGAGAAGGGTCATGTCAAGATTTGATAGGTAGGAACATCGACACACTTTCAGGCAGCCTCACGGGCAATTGAGCCTTCGAAGACTTATCTTTAGTTGTGTTTAGTCGTGTGCTGTAAAGCTTGTCTACACGGAGCTTTTTTGCCGCCTTGCGTAGCACTGGCATTTGCTCAGGCCTCTTCTTGAACACTTGGATTTTTCGCCTTCTCCCGGATCGGAGCCGAGAACCGGCTGGGCGGTCCCACTCTCTCGGCCGATTCCGTCTTCCGTGGTGGATCTCCTGTCCCGTGAGCCCCCCCCCCCCCTAGCTAAGCCTTCGCCGCAATGATTTCCTCCCATAGAACCACAATGATTTGCATTCCCGCGCCTGCGATGCTTGCGTAGATCAATCATCATCTGGCAAACCAATCGCAATACAGCGCATAGTGTAAAAGGGGGGAATTCCTCAGCCACAGTAAGGCCTGGTGCGAGTCGCCAGGCCCGCTGTGCGCACGAGACCTGACGCGCCCCTGACGCCGCACGCGGGTTTGATCTTCGCTGCCAAGCTGCCAAGACACCTCAAAACTCGCCCTACCCCGAGCCATGCCTGCAGTACTCGGGTGCCAGGCGGTACATGTAGTTATGGGAATCCTATGGCCCGGTGGGATGGATGGCAAGAAGATGCGTAAAGATGCAAGGCTACTACCTACGTCAGGTACAACCAGGACTACCTACGCGAGGTTGCATTACATGCCAAGAACATACTTTACGTAGGGCAGAGAGGCATAGCAGGGGGCTAGTCATGACCACCACAGCACGGAAGAAAGCCTGTGAGGGCAACTCTCTCCGATCCTCTCGGATGGCTACAGCTGTGAAAGCTTGTGTTTGGCGAAGTCTTGACCCAAAGTCGTTAGTCGAGAGTTCATGCATCGCCTAAGGGACGAATCGTACTCATCGTATGTCCCTCGTCATGAGTGGTTTAGCATTCTCTACAAGTGGCGGAAATGCAGGTCCACGGTTTCTATTTCGTGAGGCACGTTTCTGACATTTGGAAAATTGAGATTCTTCAGCCTGTAGTCTTTGAGGTGCTCCTGAGTCAAACCTTTTCGGGAATAGACTCTCATCGATTACCTTCATCCTAATATCTGATGCTCGGCATGAGACGCCCTACTCCATCGACCGAAGTTTTTTTCAGAAGCAGGCACCAATCCTTTGACTGCGCCCATCTCAACTACGCTCGTGCCGCGAGCAGTTCGCTCACCACCGCTGAGATCTCGCCGTCTATACTTGTCGCCAACCCATCTGCCTCCAAATCCCATGGGACGGCCGTCTCAGGTCCTTTGCCTACCCTCACAAGCTTCACTCTTCCCCCGCCTCTTATGACGAGATCCTCGTTAGGCCATCTCAAGACCCCCGGCGTCGACATCCCTACGCCAAGCTCTAGGATCACTGTTGTCCTTTCCTCACGATGCACCACGTCCCGGCGGAACTGCTTCCATCTCTTCTCCCCATCCTCAAAGGGTTTCTCGTTGAACCAGTGCCCTGCCCTCACGCAGATGTTCATTTTGCCGTTGCAGAACTTGCAAAGGGGGACCTTGCTCGGTTCTGTCAGTATTTGAGATACCGGATCTAAGAACGCCTGCGCAGCTGCAACTAAAGGTGCCGATGGCACTGTTGCCTCAGGTCGGCAATTTGCCAGGCACTGGAAAACCGAATACGATCCTTGAGGGGTAGAAAGTCTCTCTGGTGATAACCCGTTTGCGACAAAGAGACCATCGGCGTTAGACGTCCTCACATGCGCGTTTTCCCCAAACCTCTCAAGCCATGAAATGAGCGTTCGGTACATTCCGGATTTTGGCCAAGACGTGACCATCGCTAAGTGGGTGAAGTAGTATCCCCAGCGAACTTGTTCCGTTGGCCAGGAGTTGAAGCCAAAGACGCTGTACAGAGTTCGCAGCCCATACTTCAAGAAACCGGGAAAGTTCTTGGCAAACAGGGCCGACGAAGTGTAATCCAGCCCATCGGAAGCAGGGAGACCGGCACCGGCACTCACAATGACTGCGTCAGCCGCGTCCAACCACTGCCTTGCCCGGTCCAGCGAGTCGCACTGGATCAGCGGCGGATGATTCGCACTTGCCGGCGGAGTAAAAGTCGGCGCTGCCCGCCCCATCCATGAAGTATGCGGGGGAGAAGCCAGGATTTCCTGGTACACAGCATGATCTGCGTCCGTGAAGGTGTTGAAGATGATATCGGTGATGGACGTATCCTCGTGGTGCTCAAGCCAATCTGCGACCGCGCTGGCCGCCACGGCTGCTGCATCTCGCGCCGGATAGGCAAACAAGCCGGTCGAGATGCCGCATAACGCGACAATCTTCCTGCCATCCGGCGTCGCGGGCAGCGATTCGACTGTGGCAAGAACGCTGCGATAGCATTGGGCGAGCTGCAGAGTCTCGTTTGTCGTTGGCTTTGAGCCGCGTTGCAGTTGCGGCCCGACTGTATGCACCACATGGTTTGCTGGTAGGCAATAAGCGTCTGTGACTATCGCTTCGCCCGGTCCGAGTTCACGGCCTCTTTCGTTCATGACCCGGTAGCACTCGTCCCGTAGCCGGGGGCCGGCAGCAGCGTGAATGACATTGTCTATACAGCGGTGTGATGGCTGGAAGCATCCGAGGCCCTGGCTGTTTGCGGCATTGGTGATTGCAGTGATGCCGGTGAGAGTCGTGATGTCACCTTTCCAGAGCGTAACTCTAACGCTCTTATGGTTCGCTCGTTTGAGTGTTATTGTCGGTTGAATAGAACCCGCTAATGTCAGAACACGATGGGATGCCTGCTGCTGTAGGACCGAGTCTATCCCGACCAGAATGTCTTCCGGGAGCGGTGGGTCCGGTGTGCGGACACAGAGTAACTGGTGAAGCAATTGTAGATGTGTAGGGGGCTCCAAGTCGTCGAGTTGGTCCTTGATATGACGGAGGTGGTGGTGATGATGGCCGTGATCGCAGTTGTCATGATATGAGTCAGCGCCTGAGTCCGCTTCGTTCAGTAGGTGGACGAGAATTTGCTGTAAACTGTCCATGCTTTGGCGTTTGTTGTAAAAGTTCTTCGCCTCTTTTGATGCACCTCCAACTTCACCTAAACAAGGGGACACTACTCTCTTGTACAATTTATCTTACCTTAGTTCACATGGCAATATCGATTTCAAACATGGCAAAAATTCGTTTGTGAGACTGTTCATTTTGGTTCCGATTTTATCTTGCTTTGGTGAGCTGCCGGAAGCAATTTGCATCCGACCGTCGACATCAAATGAGAACTCTCATCGATTTCTGGAATACTTTGTGAAGCAATAGACTCATCAATGTCACAAACGTTCTGGCCATGGAAACGAGCGCGAAATACAGGAAATATAAGTAGACTGGAGAGAAGGTCATGTTCTTGTCAAACACTTGCATTTACAAGCTGCATCCGTTGACCTGATATCCGGCAAGTCCACCCGAAAACCCGTAGTTGTCCTTTCTCGTTATTAACAATTCTCACCGCGCACGATAACGCTCCACTTCATCTTGTCAAATGCCTGTCCTGAGGATCGCAATACGTTAGGTGAGTTCCTCTTCGCGCAGGATTGCAAGACCTTTTCAGCCCCCTGTGCAATGCCGTCGAATGTTCTCATGGTCTTTGGTTTGTCGTCCTGTAAAATCTCGACTCAGCTTTGCATGTAGAGTGTCGTCTTAAATTCTAGACTCACGTCATTACACCACCAGATGGCAGTTTTGAATTCACAAGTCATAAGAGCGCATTTTCCCCGGCCAACCTCGAGTTTAGCCCTCCTGTGCCGGATGCGTTTGAGTTCGTTGATGCCATCTTTTACAACGGCGACTGAGCCCAAGGGAAACTTATGACAGACGACATGCGAAATATCGAACTTGTTCGGCTCTTCTAGGGCTGAAGAGGTGGTAGGTGAACCCGATTCAGGGCCCAAGACCTGCGCGTACAGAGAGTTGTAGGACCGAAGATCCGCCAACACCTCCTGAACTGTTCCATTCAAAACGACTTTCTCGGCTCTCGGGTTGATATCATCTTGAAACTCCCACTCTGGGATGATAATTCTCATACCCTTCAATGGGGGCCAGGTTGGTGGTTGCTGATCCATAAGCCTAATGTCATGTTAGTAATAAACCATGGAGTAGCCCTGGAATCTTGGGCATACCAAAACGGCCAAGGAAGCAACGATGAGAGCTTGTACTTGATGGAAGCGCATTTTGATGGATTCAAGCGATCGAGTGTCGAATGCAAATATCTGAAGTTGAGTCCGAAGGCTGTCTGTCAGTATGTGAATCGTTGTAGATGGAGAGCCTGAAGTAAGCGGTATCAAGTTAAAGTGATCCATTAGAGAACCTTGAGGTCTCAACAGATATGAATGACCGCTTTTATCTGTGGAGCTGAACTCTAACATGAAGATGTGGTTGAAAATACTGAACAGACATCTTCGCATCCTTCATTGACGCTACCTTAGTGGCTGCTTGAAGCCTTAGAGGTGCCGTCTTCTCGAGTGTCGGCCTACCGACAGGAAAAGTTTCAAGGACACCTTGCACGCTTGAACTAGTACTTTCCTATCTTCACCCCATAGGTACCTCAAATACCTCTGTCTCATATGTATCTAGGTAAATCCGATTGCTTTAAAGGTGAACAGGTTCATATGCTCGAGCGCTGAGTGGATGTGTATTCTTCTTGTTATCTCATGATGTTATATGCGCTACAATAATGCTACTATTCTTCAAGGACTATGAGGAATGTGCATTTCTCTATCCGCTACGCGACAGGCATGAAATAATAGTTACGTAACTAAAGCCGGGAAGATCTCTTTCTCATTCTTTCTTCCTCTAAACAGGAAGACGAAATCCTGTTTGTTTATGAATGTCATAAAAACTAAAAGATTCAAGAACATCTTTTCGAGTATCATGAAAACTCCGCTAATAAACAGGAAAATGCTGCATATTTCTTTTCAAAAATAATAACATTCATTCTAGTTGGGTTCGTTGTGCAATTTTATTATTGAAGTACTCAACTTAGCGATGTCCGAGACTTCGGACCTTGACACGCTCTTGCTACTCCCATAGCTAATGACACCATAGGTCATGAGAGTAATGCCTCGTTTACGACCAGCTCACCCAGCAAAGTGCCGCCTTCAAGTCACCCTCTGAGAAGCAGAATACTAATTATGAATAGAAACGAGCTCATACCCGAGACTGTGAGACGTGACTTGGCACCTCCACCATCTCAGTGCCAACAGGTTCATGTCATGGCGGCTTGCCTGCGTAGTCATGGGTCCGTGGGCATTTCACCTTATGCAGTCACAAATTCATCGGCTACTGCGTGACCGTCGACGCTCTTATGAATGATAGGAGGTTTTGATCAGCAGTTGAAGATGCCCTGGGACCAAAGCTATCAGGGCGGAGGCGAGGGGATGCTTCATTGTCCTTATCACCTTGCTTCAGTGAGAACCTTTCAGACTTGCATCCGATTCCCTTCAGAAATAGAAAGAATGCGTGATTGTCCTGACTGTAAGGTAGCTCGGTCCTCCCCTCTCGAGCTGCCTCACTTATCATTCTGTTGTCTGGTCGTAATACCGCTATCGCTTTTCTGCCTGTGCAATTAGGATATCCCTCTCGACGAAGAAAGGGACATCTCGCATTTCAATGAGATAATAGGCGCCAATCCGACTGCGAGAGAAAAAGAGGGATGGGGTTCAGCTTTCTAGCTCAACGCCATCGTAAGGTAGCATCATGCAACCGAATTCGTTTCTGGCATGGTCGTTCCCTCAGCCGCACAAATTATCGAGAGTCTCAGCTGAGTTGAACCCGCATTAGCACTTGATCTAAGTCAACATACCCACTTCCTGGCACCGCCCTGTTTCTGGCACCACAAAAACGATGGGATCACAACCCAACCTCCTCATTACTATTAACTATTGATCCTCAACCACACCCACTACAATACAGCTGCCAGCCTCACTAGGGCATTCAGAGTCGCTGGATTCAGCCGTGATAACCTCCTTTTCACCCGCTTCGATTTGAGCCCGATGGATATCCCTGATGTTCGCGAACTTCGTATTGGGATCG
>NW_026849628.1:0-28245 GCF_030869305.1 Colletotrichum tamarilloi
ACGCGAATTGAAAATGTTGTGATAAAAGGAGGTTGGGGGTGGGCATTGGGTTGTGGTGGATTTTCGCGTTTTTGTGGGTGCCAGAAACAGGGGGGTGCCAGGAAGTGGGTATGTTGACTTATTGCCCACTTTGGAACGCTTAGTTCAGATTCCAATTGCCTTGTTCCACCCCGAGTTCTCTCATTGAGGTGAATATTTCATCAGCATACCCCTTCTGTTCCTGAGCCCATTCCCTGTTACCCGTCTCACGAGACCAGTAGGCCATCATGCGTCGGATCTGTAAGGCCCTTGTTTGGCAATCCCGATCGCCGTTTCGCAGCTTCTCGGCGAGAGGAGTTAGACAATCATGCTAGAGGTCAATGTTTCCCTTCTCCTTATCAATCCTTGCCAGTAGCTTGGAGGCAAGCACGAAGCCATATGCTCCCCCCCCCCCCCTAACCCCCATCGTGGAACAGGCCCCAGTTCCTCAGATCTCTGACAAAGGTCAGAAGCCAACTGATATGTCAAGGTGATATTATGCCCATGATAGTACGCAATGTACATGTACTCAGTCAGAAAGAAAATTGTACGCTCATCAGAAGACCCAAACTCAGTTCCGGAGCGGGCCACGAGGGTCCCGTAATTCGGCAATACATTATCAGCAAGCGCTGCGGGCCAGTATCCCATAAATCGAGCGACCATGATGAGAACCACTGGATGCGATCCGCCGGGTAGCTTTGGAAATGAGTCCGTGCAGAACTTGAAGACCCGTTCATTAGCTAGCTTCATTCTATCGAGCGAGAAGACGCGTAACAAGTTGAGACAGTCTACCATCATACTGGATCCTTTGCGAATGATGAAGAGTCCTGCTAAGCTGGAAATTACATGGCGGACCAGGTGATCGTTTTGAGGTCTAAGACGTGTTGATGGAAGGCCCACTTTCTTATTCTCGATACGGTATGAAATTCCTCGTAAGTATAGTATGATCTTCCATAGGTAGATCAACATCCAGGGATCCTCCTGTTGTGCAAGCTGATCGATGCTTTTGAAAATGTTCAGAAGAGTTGTTTGGCAGTTCTTCTGTGTGCCATTTCCCTGACTGATCAAAGTTGAAGCGCCATGGCATTGATCGGCAGTCGCTTTCCATTCTGTCGAGTTGTCCTCATGACCCTGTGGGGGCGTCAAACCAAATGAGTTCACTTTCCATCCAGATGAAGTCTCTCCTGGACGGCTCTGATCGAAGAGGCCCATGAGATACTTGCCTATCGAATAGAGCGTGCAGGCCAAAGCTTTCAGCTCTGCAGTTGGCCAGTCCAGCACCAGATCATGCGTACGCCATGAGAATGCGGCCCCCGATTGGTAATCTGCTAGTATCCGGCCGGGGCTTTGCCCCAGCCCATCGTCGTCGCTTGACGAGTGGCGTATTCAGACCGTCCATGCGACTTTGAGGTTGACTCGATGATTCATGATTGGAAACATGCCATTCGTTGAGCTTTTTCTTGTACATGGAGTTTCTATGGTCACAAATTAAAATGAGTCAACAACTCTGAATAGATGGAGTAGATTGACCGACGAAGTGTCGAAGCCAAACACCACATGCATACACCCCTCAACCATACTCAACGGCCAGTTTCCAAGAATATAAAGAGAAACGAAGGCTCACAAGGTGGTGGCGTCGGGCACCCAATATCGCCGTCAATAATCCGTGGTTGTGAACTTTGCAGGAGGGAAAGTTGAAAAGTTGGAAAATCTGAAAAAAAGAAAATAGTTTATCGAGACAGTGAGAGTATCCATTGATACTGTGTACTAATACTGTGTAATCGATATCGAGAACCGCCCGAGCAACCAGCAAAGGCAGAACATAAAATCAAATAAAGAGAAACGATGATCTCTTTTTTTGCATCCCACTCTGCAATAGTATACTTGGGTTGCTTGGTCACTTGAGGCTTACTCCTCGTGCGCGTGACAGCGGCCGTCGCCTGTTCATCGTGTGCATTTAGCGACATGTTGAGCTACGTAGAAGTGAGCCGATGATTATGGGAGAAGGTGAATTTCAATGAAAGGCTTCTTGCCTGGAGTTTTGTAGCCTTGCAACAAGAATAGATGACGGAAGAAAGAGAGTTGAAGGCATCCCCCGATGGATAGCGGGAAGAGGGGAAGGCGGGCGTCGTAATCGTACATAGGATGGCAGGCAAATATGTTGGCGTGGAAAGGCATCAACGTCATCGTGCCTAACGCTGCATGCGTTTGACTGATCACTGTATCGAGGCCATGAGGAAATACCTCGTAGCTAGCTGCTATGGGATTGCGTGAAAAGCTCCAAGCTCCTCACAAATTGAAGTATGACACACAGCTAAGAACTTAACTCCGCAATCAGTCCACCTTGCATTAAAATTCCTCACAGAGTGATTGGCTAACCTTGCATTAAAGTGCCTTGCAGGGTGATTGGCTTAGAAATTGGTTGTGTTTGTGACAAGCCGCATTGTGGCACTTTCTTACGACCTAATGAGTGCTCGAAGCCGATCATCTGGGGATAGATAGCGTAGTACAATAGTAATTAGGTGACAGATGGCTCCACGCTGTTTTACCCGAGTCGAAAGTGCTCCTGAGCTTTGGAATAGTGTGTCTGGGGGAGGAACACGTCTGGATACCTTAGCGGAGGAGGGACTATTCCAAAGGATGAGGAAGTATATGGGTATGAGTAGGCGCGATGTTCTCGAGAGGGAGAGCAGCCCTTTTCCTAACGATTCTTCCATCAAACAACTTCCGAGATACTCTTTGATATTGATGGGCCGCCTAAGGTCTGGCAACTCCATTCTTATACAGTCAGAGCTGAGTGCATGTTCGGTCCATGGTCCAATCCTTTTCAGCAACAGCGAAGCTTGGCCATCATGTATTGGAATCGGTCTGAAACTGATGTGCTGTCTACTGCCACCGATCTGACGACTTCTTTCGATAACATTGGCGACGATTTCAACCGTGAAGTCAATGCGTTATTCGACTTCATCAAAGTCGACATGAAGAAGTTCAAGAAGTCCTCTGAGGGATTTAAACGGGCATTGGGTAGGCCCCAGGCAGCAAGAGACCGAGCCTTTGTGGTCGTTTGTGGTCAACGCGATGCAACTCGGCTCAACAAGAAGTTGAAAAGCGAAGAGGCATCCTCTGAAATTCTGGCAAAAGAGATTCTGGATTGGTGAGTCGACTCAAATTCCCTTTCAATAGCTCGTGTTCGTCGCGTCTCCTTCAACAGGATTTCTGACCCTCTATCACCATGAAAGGAACTTCAAAGATGATTGTGGCCACCGACATTACACTTGAATATGAGCTCCGAGTTCTTGGAAACATGGACGAGATACGAGAACTCGTGCTGGTCGTCAGCAGTCAGTTCGATGACGTAAACTTCAAGATGCCACTCAATGTTAAGTTGCTAATGGTGCTGCGGGCCGAGACTTGCTTCAGTACAGGCGGCCAACTTTGCATCAATGGAAGTTCGACATTCAGAGACACTAAGCTTGACGACTGGCAATCTATACCACACAAGGGTAGGTTGTTCTTCGGCCCTGATGTTGGAATCCCTATCGATCCAAGAGGTGAACGTTGGACAAAGGCTAAAAGGACCTTCGAACAGGACTTCACCGATGACGAAAAGAAAAAGCTGCGAAGACAGTTCGAGAAGATGAGAAGTCAGCCTATGGAGGGTAACGGATGGCTGAAAGAGTGGAAAGGCATAATTGCTTCCGTTATGGGCGTACTTGCCGGTGGCTCGAAGCTGGTGGCCGCCATCACGGCTTCGTACCTATTTCCTATTTCCAATAGACAACCGTTCTCTTTTACTTACGTCGATGCCCCTATGGTGACTATATGACAAAGTTCAAACATTTAGTTAACATCTACATTACAACAACTACTCAAAACATTTGCATTATGTTATCTCTTTCCTCGCCTCTAATGCTTTGAGCTGTTCCAACCGCATACATGTAGCAAGGTGCAGCCTAATACCAGAATAGTATCAGGCCACGCGCCCCCAGGCGCTGCGGCCAGGCAGCCTTGGAGATTGTCCTGAACCCAGATTAAAAAGCAGGGCTGCAATCAAGCTGCTTGTGAATACTGATCTGCAAAAGTATCTGATTACCTAATGACCGGACTAGGATATACGGTCCCCGTGCAAGCTACCTTAGGATAGTGATTGAGGGTATTAGGGATAGAACCGAAGTACCTCGGGTTGGGACATAGATATAGGTTTGTTTATCCTTAAACCCAAGGTCATAGCGGGCTCTCCAAGACATCTGTCTTAAGATGTCACAAAAAGCGGGCCCACTCAATGTGGGCAGCATTAACCACATCCATATCTCGTGACATAAGACGACTACATTCTTCAATAAGTAGATGTGTACGATATAATTAAGAATACTCCTCCATCTATTGATAATCTAGCAATTTTTATTTGTGACTGGCAAGGTAAACCTCTTGTGGAGTGGCTTGTGAAGTACTTAAAAAGACCTTGTTTCCTTCCTCATAGTAAACAAATACCCGCCAAGTCCGCTGAGGCATATCATATGATCGGCAGCGTTCTCGTATCAAGTAGTTGTATATTTAGACCCTAATTGGTTTGCCAAAGTACCACAAAGTTACCGGATTCAGAAGTAATCCCCAGCCTTATCTTATGGCAATCCCGCTTATCTCGACACGTAGTAGCTGTCTAGAGGCACGTGGGGTTGGATGATGCACCAGGAGCACGAGACACGCAACGGTTATCACCGCATTTGGGGACGTAGCTACAAGCAACTGGTGCAGGGCCGCAGCAGTCGCTGCTCTTATTGCATTTGGCTAACTCTGCCTCGCATCGCTCTGTATCTCATTGAGTCAATAATAACGTAGCGCGGATTCAGTGAGGGTTTCACTGACTTTCGACTACGAAAAGATTACCGTCGTCATTATTAGAGGTAGGTGGTACTGCGGCAACGAGGGTGGCGAAGGCTAGAAGAGCGATCTTTAGAGTCGAAGGCATCTTAATAGTGTTAAGGGGGATAGTATTGAATGATTGCTTGCAGGATAGTAAAGAAGCACGATAACAAGGTAACACATAGTGATTGTACACGAACGTATTTATTGAGGTATATGTAGTTGACTGAGATTTGTTTGACCGGAGTGCTCGGTAACTCTCAATTAATTACTTTAATCCTATTGTCAAGTGAAGTGGGTTATCGAGCAACCTAAGCCACCAAACCAAGGCTGACTTTAACTTCGGTGTTACCGAATTCTTGAGTTCAAGCTGGAATAGGTCGTCTGAAAACTTCTTATATTAAAGCAGTTCATTCATCTCCCCAAGCCCACTACTTAAGCTTATCCCGTCGGTCGTGGGCCAACGTCAGTACAAATCAGTACAAACTCCTCCAGTTTTTCTCCAGCTCGGAGACAATCCTCGATTTTTAGTTTGCGGGAACAGGGAATATCAAGTCGGATTATCTTATAATTCGCTTAATTCCCTCACGGAGATACGTACCTTTGTACTGACGTCGACCCGAGACCGGTGGGATACGGGACGACCGGAGACTTAACCTTTAGCTTAATGTTGTACGTAGCCATATATAGGACGCTATGCCGATAATCTTGTGCCGTGCGTCTAAGTCTATCCGTGGCGCCCTGACTGGAGCCGGAGCAGCGATACGTCTAGGTAGAAGCTCACCTGCCCAGGTACTTTCCATGTCTATGGTGCCGTGCTCCCCTCGCCCCCCGTACAGTCTGCTGCCATCGTCGACTACACTAGTAGCAGCGCAGCCAGATCAACAACGCTATAGAGTATGTCCAACAGCTAGTCCGTAGTGACCCTTGCGCGCCAATACAGAACGCGGTCGCCTACCCAGTCAACTACGCCGTTAGCAGCCTTAGGGGCTCCGGACGTACGGGTAATAAACCTCTGCTCCATACCCAGGACATAACCAAAAAAACTCCGTACATCGTCGGCCTCGAATACGACCAGAATAATGCCGTCTCTCGACACATGCCTTATACACAACAAGCATACGTGCAGCTTAGATAATGGCTGAGTACTTTGCCGTGTAGTCCGAAATACCCCCCTAGCCACCGCGAATAAATCTATTTTTCTTTTTTGCATCTCACTATTCTTTAATGATTCCCTGAAGCTGTGAGCACTTTATGCTCTTATGGTACATTGCGCCTAGTGATTGATTATTTCCGTCTATCTATATATTTGATTCTGGTTAGCTAGTAACAAAGTCCCTTTTACCAAAGCGACTGCTGCCTATAAGGACAAACAGGCTTACTTCCCAGTAGCATTGTGCCGAAACCTCGAAGTAGCTGCGGCCTTTCCGGCAAGCTGTTTGATGCCCTGCCCGCCAGTAATGTCAAAGACTGAAATGTCCGCGCCAACCTCCTTGGTCATCCATACTCGAAGTTCTACAGCCACTAAAGAATCTACACCATACGAATTCAAGGGCTTTGAGGGATCAAGATCTGCCAGCTCGTAACTGAGAATCTTGGCCAATTGTCCCAGCAAAGCATCAAGCACGGCTTCCTCAGCATCTTCCAGGGACTCGGCGGCAGCGATGAGATCGCCAACTGAGCGCTTAGCAGAGCTTTGCTTGCCGGGCATGGAACCGCCATTGTGAGCGCCGTGAAGAACTAAGTGGTTATACATCGGCTCATGCTGCCATTTAGGCTGTTCAGCGCCCTCATCCGCCGAGTATTTGGGCAACCAGAGCCTGGGAATGACTTGAGCACCCTTTACCTTGAGCTCTGCGCTCTCGGACCTGGGGCGACAGTGATAATCCAGCGCATTGACAAGCTCTTCCACAGACATGCTAGCCCAGCCGATCGAAAGAAGATACTCCCTCAACATTGGTCTCGCAGCGACCATACCAGCATCGGTCAACACTGGGGCGTCGAGGGCGATTACGTTGTGGCCTTGAGATGACAAGAAGCGCGCCATGGCGTCTTGGTACGAGTTGCCCGCGCTATAATTCGCTTGGCCGTTGTTGCCGGTGACGCTGGTGAGAGACGACAACATGACGAAGAAGTCGAGTGTTGAATCGTCGTTTTTAGTGGCAATGAGGACTTCCCACAAGTTCCTACTTCCCGCTACCTTGACGTTGACTGCTGCATTCCACTCCTCGAGGGTCATTTCAGCGAAGACGTTGTCCTATCAAGAGGTATTAGTAGTGTCGGCGAGAAATGCTGCCAGAGGGACCATTACTTACACTGAGAACCGTAGAAGCCTGGATGCATCCACGCACTGGCGGCAGATAAGATAGCGCCGAAGTGATGGCCTGCTCAAGTTCCTTCTTATCGGTAATATCACAACAAGGAGCAACAACCTTGATGCCATCGCTTTGGAGACTTCTGATGAGATCCTTGGCAGCTTCGTCGTCGGGCCCCTTTCGTGAAGTAATGACAAGATTGCGCGCGCCCTGGCTAACCATCCAACGGATAATTTCCAGGCCAAGACCACCAAAGCCGCCAGAGACAATGTAGGTAGCATCCGACGCGAACTTGGCACGGGGTCTCCGTGGCTCAACCACTCGGACCAGGTCCTCAGAGTGGAACTCAATGAGAATCTTTCCAATGTGCTTGCCAGACTGCATCAACCGCATGGCATCTTGGATCTTGGAAATGGGATATTTCGTGATTGGTGTGGGACGCTCGAGATTGCGGCCAACGACACTGTCCATGGCGCGTGCAAAGAGCCCATCTAGTCGTTCCGGGTCCGTTTGTCGCATGTAATTCAACTCAAGGGACTCAAACCTCACGCCTCGGGCAAAGGTACCCATAGAGATACGAGATCTGGACTCAATATCGGCCAGACCAATCTCGGCAAAGCATCCAAACGGCGCAACAATCTCCCAGGTGGCACGAAGCGTGTCACCGGAAAGACTGTTGATGACAATGTCGACTCCCCGGCCTCCAGTCAATCTCTGAATGCCATCCTTGAAGGTCAGATCACGGCTCGAGAAGATGTGATCTCGAGGTATCTGATATGTCTCCTCGAGAAAGTCTCGCTTCGCGATGCTGCCAACTGTTGCAAAGATCTCAACACCCTCACGTTTAGCCATCTGAATGGCAGCTTGACCAACACCGCCAGCCGCCGCATGAACCAGCAAGCTAGGCTTCTGGACGCGTCTCACCCGCTTCTCTACTTCTCCAATGTCGTAGAGACAGGCATATGCCGTTGTGTACAAAATGGGAATGACCGCGGCTTCGGCAAAGGAATGGTCTTCGGGTACCTTGGCCAGAGTGCCCTCAGCACCTCTGCCGTACGTAGAATATGCACCGTTGAAAGTGAAGCCAAACACACGATCGCCAGGCTTGAAGCGCGTTACTCCCGAGCCGACTCGGGTGACGATTCCCGCGGCCTCGAGACCCACAGGTGTCTCTTGGATCTTTCCGAGCATGACGGCCAAGTCCTTGAAGTTGACGGCAGTAGCCATAGTCTGAAATTCGACCTCGAGGTTGTCTAGGGGAGTAGTGTGCAGGTGGTCGTTGGCGAAATGGAGCGAACTCAATAGACCAACGGTTTGGACCTGAAGTCGTAGTGGTCGACTCGGATTCGCGCCAAAAGCAACCTCAGATGTGTCGCCAGCAAAAGCCTGCTTGATGTGCCTAGTGATTGTGGAGACCTCGACGAGGCGTGGAACAGTGACCAGGCCATCGGCAACCCTGTACATGGTTTCCACAGAACCCTTGCTGCTCGAAAGGTGTGCGTCTACTATGGCGATCCTGTCTGAGATGACGCCGTTGCTCTCTTGTGGATCGAAGGTGAGAGTGACAAACTGAAGTTCGGGTTTCTCCAATCGGATACTCGCAGCAAAGCCGTTGACGAGGGCGGTGTCTGGAGAGAACTCTTTGTTGACCCAGAGCAGGCGCTTTCCAGTAATCATGACTTTCATAGCCCTCAGGATCTCGTTGTTGACTGAAACAAGTAGACGCGTGTCCAGTTCCGTAAGTACGATACAGGTGCTCTGAGAGATCTCTTCCTTAGACGCTGCTTCTGTGAGCTGAGCGTATTGTGGGATCGTAGCGGTCTTGACCGACAAGCCCTTTGACTGCAAAGAGGATGCCAGCTCCTCAGCCACGTCGCGCTGGACTGGCGAAGAGAGATCTCCTACGATATAGTAGCTTCCAGATGGCGGTTCAATATCAGTTCCATGAGACGACGGGGTGCTCGCTACTAGGGTGGTCGTCACCAAGACTGATGAACCCTGATCACAAAGCACCGCGTCGATGCTAGCAAGCCCGGTCTCGCCAAGATACTCGCCCCAGCTCCTTGCCACGATCGGACTGCTCGCCGCCGTCAAGATGAACTTACCACCAGGTCTCACGAGACTGAGGCACATGTTTAAGAACCCATCGATGAGCGTATTGGGTATCAAAGACACCGGTACAAGTAAAAGATCATATGACGCCAAATCGAAGCCCTGGGAAGTTGGATCCTCCGTGATATCAAAAGTCTTATATCGCACATAATCTTCCGAAATGGGCTTCTTTGATTCATCCACCAAGGAAGACGAAGTTGCGGCAAAGTCATACTGCGCGCAACGCCGAGACAACGTGGACAGAATATCTCCCGTGAAAGAAGAAGCTTGTTTGTTAATGTCGAGGAACTTCATCGAAGGATTCTTGTGAGCCAGGACACTGAGATACTTCTGGAACCCTCCAGGCCCCGAAAAAGCTCTCTCTGTCTGTTCTGTATCGAGGAACTCGGGATCCAGAGCCCAATCGATGCTCCATGCTCTGTGTCTAGGGTCCTGCTCTGAAATCGAGTCGTCATTGTTTCCGTCAATCTCTGTCACAATACATCCCGAAACTCGAATCATGGGCGTTTTTGAAACGGAATCGACAGCGGTGCAGGACATGTGATGTTTCTTGCGGCCGTGGGCTACAGAGTCCGCAATAACGAGATAGCCATCTTCCGAGTGCTCCGCAGTAGAAACCCAAAGTTCTTCCATGAAAGACAAGACAATGGCGTTTTTTTGCTTATGGGAAGGGTTGGAAACGAGTGGCACCAGGCATGCTTGAAGCGCACCATCCAACGTCGTAGGGTGAATCAAGTGCGGTTGCAAGTAGCCGCAAGGTGTCAGAGCCTTCAGGAGAGGTGTCGTAGGTTTGACTCTGGCCAGGGTGACGCCGGCTTCATGGTCAACAATGGCGTGCTCAAGGGTCTGGAAGGTTGGGCCGAAGACCAAGCCGACATTCTCCCAAGACTTATAAATATTTTCGGACGAAACGTGCCGCGTGAAGTTACGCAGACTCCGGTCAATCCTGGCTTCGCAATGAGCCTTAAAAGCACGCTCTTCGAGACCGCCATCAACAGCCGTAGCCGCCTCGTCGTATTCCACGAGAACTTGACCGCAGCAATGCTCCCGCCATTCGTCATCGTCCTGGGCTGTGCAGACCTGGAACTCGCGCCACGCTGAAGGCTTGGTCTCCATGGCAGCTTGCTTAACAGGGCGAAGATAGAGGTGGGACTCGACGCCCAAAGCACCCTCTGGAACTTGCAAGGCCGAATGGAAAGAGACTTCGCGGAACCGGATGCCTTTTATCGGCTTTCCTGGGTTCGAACGCTCCGACAGTTGCTTGCAGCCCTCGATGGCCATAACAAGCATACCGGCAGCAGGATACAGCACAGATCCCGAGATGGTGTGGTGTTCCACCCATGGATTCTCAGACAGACGGATCCAGTTGCGCCAGATGGCATCATGCTTTCCATCCCAATCGTTGACTGGCGCTCCAAGTAGCTCGTGTCGTGGGTACGGCCGGAAGCGGAAATTTCTGCTTAGTCGGCATTCGTTCCAATACTCTCGCGTGTGATTGAAAGGGTACCGAGGGAGGTCAATCATCATTGACGGCTGGGCACTGAGGGTGTGGTTGACCTTGAGCAAGTCAATTTGAATGCCGCGAGAGAACAACGATCCAATTGCTCCCATGAGAACCTCCAAGTCAGAGTCGCCCCGTTTGAGCAGGTGGTGGTACTTCACACTACTGTTGACCCTTACATCTTGGATAATATTTCGGAGAGGGCCCCGCAAAGCGCAATGAGGACCAACTTCAACAATGTCTGTAATGAGCTGGGATGAACCACCATCGCCCTTGAGACTGTTAAGAGCTTGAAGCATGGTCGTCACGGATTCATTGAACCGCACCGGGGAGGTTAGATTTTTGGTCCAGTAGTTCGCGTCTTGCAACTTAGCATGTTGTATCTGTATCCCGTATGCTGACGAGAAGAAAAGCACGTCGGAAGAATGGTTCGCGCGGGAACTCGGAGGCCGGATCCTTCCGATACACTCGACGTACTCTTGCGAAATGGGTTCCAGGAATCTCGAATGGTATGCCATTTCTACTGCAAGCTTCCGCGCAAAGATCTTGTCCTCGTTGAGCTTGTCGATGAGTGCCTCAACCTCTGCAACACTACCACTCACAGTGTGGCTAGTATTACTGTTCATGCAAGCGACGGTAAGCGTTCCGGCAGATTCGAGCCCGGACTGGTTGAGTCGGTCAATAGCCTCCAAGGTCTTGTCCAGAGTCAATCCGACTGCAGCCATCGTGCCCTTTGGTTGCGTTGGAGAGTTTGCCAATCTAGCAGAGAGTTTTCCTGTGGTGAGGTCGATTAGCTACATGCTATATTGATTCATTGCAAAAATGCTGCCACCTACCCCTCCAATACGCGATACGCCAAGCACACTCCTTAGAGATAGCACCCGCACAGTACGCGGCCGCGATCTCGCCCGAGGAGTGGCCGACAACAGCATCAACTCTGAGTCCCCAATCGCGGAGAAGCTCAACCAAAGCAACCTGCAGAGCCGTGCACAAAGTCTGCGAATACTCGGCGCCGCTGATGAGAGACATGTTGGAAATCTTAGAAAGCTCGTCTGTCGTTCAACGTTAGTTCGACTTGTGACTGACGGAAAGACTTGGGAGAAAACTCACCGATGACAGACCACTGACATCCCAAGGTCTTCATATATGCATCGGCGCACTCAAGACTCGTTCTATAAGGCTCATAGGACATGAGACCGTTGCCCATCTGGGCCCACTGCGCTCCCTGACCGGTGAACACGAGAGCGACGCCGGGCTGGGAAACAACGCGAGTTGCTCGTAGGCCCTGAGATAGCGCATGTTTCAGTTCCACGGAAGAGTTGGCGACAACTGCGGTGCGCCAGTTGAAGGTAGACCTCTTCGCCGCTAGAGTGTAGCTGAGATTGTAGAGAGGCTCCGTCATGTTCGGCAGATAATCCTTGTAGGCAGCGGAGAGTCGGGCGATACCATCGTGATCATGGCTGCTAAAGACAAACAGCTGGGGATGGTATAGAGTTCCATTGATGACCGGAGGTGCTTGGCTTGCTGGTATTATACTTCAGTATTTGTATTTTGGATCACCAAAAGGGAAGTTGGCCTTACGAGTTGTCATTGGCAGCCGGGGTACCTCAATAGTACGGTGGGGTGCGGCGTGTCCATGCTCCCTTAGGAAATGAAGCGCATCTTCCAGCACAACGTGGGCATTGGTGCCCGAAACTCCAAAAGAGTTGATCGAGACTCTGCGAACGCCTCTCTTGGTCTTGGGCCAGGGAATCGAGGTAGTTGGAAACTCAAGATGCCATTCGACCGGGATCTTGTGGTTTCTTTCCTGAAACCATGCGTTCGCTGGAATGATACCTCTCTCCACGCACAAGACGCCTTTGATGAAAGACGCAATGCCCGAGTTGCCTTCAGTATGGCCAATGTTGCTCTTCAGGGCGCCGATGTACAGAGGCTCTTTCGCCGATCGATACCGCGTGAACATCTCACTAATGGCAGCAGCCTCTGTTGGATCGCCAACATTCGTACCCGTTCCATGAGCCTCAAAGAAGCGTGTGTCTGAGGGGTCAAGCTTGGCTTGCTCATAAGTCAATCGCATGATCTCAGCCTGGGCCTCCTTGGCAGGTGCTGTAAGACCAGGAGAGTGTCCATCATGGTTGCACCCGGTATTGCGAATAACGGCGCGAATTGCTAGCGAAACCGCACGTGTCAGGATTTTCAAGTCGCGCTCAACTTTCTGGCAACTAGAAAGGGTGTACTTACTGTCTCCGTCCCGTAGAGCATCGGACATCCTTTTCAGGACGACAGCTGCGATGCCTTCACCTCTCCCGTATCCGTTTGCCCTGCTGTCAAAACTGTAAGATGTACTAGATGGGTCCAGAACACCAAGACCATTCAGCTCCAAGCCCATCTCAGGGGAAAGCAACACATTTGTGCCACAGGCAATGGCCTTTCGCGATCCGTATCAGCATAAGTTGGGAGGGAGGAAGCTATGAGATCTGGCACTGACGATGTTACAGTCGCGTGATTTCAAGCCAATGACAGCTTGATGAAGGGCAACCATGCTGCTCGAACAAGCAGTGTCAACACTCAGGGCTGGACCTCGGAGATCATAGAACCATGAAACACGCCCAGCTAGGGTACTGGCAATGGTGCCACACGCCGTGTATGTCATGGGAGTGTCCACGTCCTTGATCAAGAGATCTCGGTAGTCCCACATGAACGCTCCCGCATAGACGCCAGTGGGCGAGCCCTGCATGTCAGACATGGTGTACCCAGCGTTTTCCATCGCTGTGAAGACGCATTCAAGCAGCATTCGCTGCTGCGGGTCCAGATTCGCAGCCTCTGCTGGAGTCATGGCGAAGAATGGTGCATCAAACGCCTTCACGTTGGCTTGCATGAAATGCCCTTCTTTTCCGCCGATCTGTTTTCGTGTCAATCAAGCTTGAGATAATCAGGGAGAAATGCTGGGTATCTTACAACTCCATCTCTGTGATTATCGGGGTGCCAGAATGCTTCCGCGTTGTAGCGATCTGCAGGAACAGGAGCTCGCGCAGATCTTCCGGCAATCAAAAAATCAAAGAACTTCTCGACGCTGTCTCCATCGCATGGAAGCTTGGCATCCAGGCCAATGACGGCAATAGGCTCAGCCATGGTTTCTGACAGGGAAGAGAAGACGAAGTCGGATTGTTGTTAGCGAGTTGGGAGTGAGTATTGTTCACTACCTTAACATGAATTCAAACTCAACGGCAATGACCTAAAACGACTAGAACCTTGTAACACAAAGGATTAAGGGCTGCTTTCTTAATGAAGGAATACATATACATATATATAGACATGTGTCTGGATATATGCTGTTTGGACTCTAACAGAAGACTGGCTAGATGTTGCCCAATCCCTCATCATGCTTATCCACGTCGCACTTTTGTTGTGGTGAGCCCATTTCCTGAATGCCCAGAATTCGGACACTGCAGGGAGGCTTGTTCCCCATTAACAATAACTCACTGGAACCTTGCGAAGAATCCCCGAGTTCTAGGGAACTTTTGTTTCCTGGGCATCGGAGGCCGCGGACACGACACTGCGTTCCGAGCGTTTGCGTGATCTTTACTGGAGGGCACACTCTGTATGAGTCAAAGCATCATCCGGGCGAGAAGGGGTAGAAATACGGTCGCAAGTATAGAGCAGGTCGCAAATAAAGCTAATAACGTCAAGAAGAAAGTTACAAAAAGTACAAATGAAAGACTTATATCGTGCTTGTATTGAGATAATACTAGTACGAGGCAGATAGTGGACGTAGCTATAAACCTATCACATTACAGCAAGACTAGAAATAATATGTATGGGATCCCGCTCGGACACCCTGTTGAAGGATTAAGCCACTCCGAGTACCATACGATTAAGTTCTTTGGATATGACTTGGTGTTGTAGTCGCAGTTCTACACTCACCTGGGAGCAAATGATTTGGCTGGTACATAGCAAGTACTAACGAATATCCGATCTAAGCGGAGGTGTACAATGATCTTAGCTGCACTTTATGTTTGGTAGTGAGTTTTTCAGCCTTCCACCATCTTTGTTTACATAATTCATCTTCAAGCACTCTCAGTGATTGCCAGGACGTGAGCAAGCCAGAACGGGGTTTGCATGTTGCAACTATGATGGTAGATGTTTCATCATCCCGTAGTTGCTGCTCGGCATTGTGAACGCGGCAGCAATTCTGTCGTAGTCCAGAGACAAACATTGTTCTAGTTCGATTTTGTGCTAAGACGACACTTTTGTGGGGCACCGAAGCAGTCGCGACAGTAAAAGCTTAAACAGGCTAGGGTCGCAGATAAGGAATAGTATATGACCTTACATGCTGACTTGACATCATGTCCTTACATCATGACCGTACATTGTGTAGCGTCATTGAGACACAATTACCCAGCCCAAACACAAGGCAAAATTCGTTTACTATGTACAGCCCGTACTTTAATATACCCCCTGATATTCAAAGTACACATCCAATTCCGAGTCTTGCACGAGGCCTTTCCCTATCGTAATCGTAGATATATATCGGCCATCGGCGTTCACTTCAATTTCAGAGGATTGCCCCAATGTTAGTCAAGTCATCTCCCAAATACCGGTGTGTAAGGGGGTTAACAAACCTAAAATAAAAGCCGTCAACGTCGTCTGGGCAATGGTCTACTACAAACTTGTTCGTGGGCGGGTGGGCATCAAAGCGCGGGGTTATGGTGCAATTGTCTCTGATTTAGGCTTTCATGCCAAGAATAAGCTCCAAATGCTGCTAGACGCAGCTTACAGTCAACGGCGAATGTAGCCCACAAGTTCCGACAGGGGTGAGTCTTCGCCGACATCGGCAACAATCAAAGCCGAGACGGGTGCAGTGTCCGAGAAGGTGACTATGAGAGCATTGCACATATTTCGCTCTGGAACAGAAGGATTTATGGGACTAGACCGCATGTTCACAACCCCTTCTCACCAAAGAGATGAAGAGGAATTAGGTATATAGAGGGAAGCGCCAATTTGGACAGCATGTGTCAGGCGTGTGAGTGCATGAAATGTAACCCAACATCTGGTGAGCGTCAGGCTTCGGCTTTACACTTCGGCGAATGGAAAAGCATGGCTTACGGCGCTAGGTGATTGGGATGCTTTTGCGGAATGGCTGGTCCATACATGATGCTGGCTGGCGGTATCTCCTTGATGAAACGCGAGGCGTTGATGCATACAGGAATCCACGTTTGTAAACCAGTCGAGTTGGCAATCGTGTAGCAGTCATCCCCAATTCGGCGTACAAAGTCACCTTACACCATGACATCGCAGGAATAATGATTGGTTAGGATACTGTTCATCAGACAATGCTCTTTTACGTTAAGCTGCGTCGCTGACATTGCTGAACTGTTGTCCGGATCGGCCTCTGGCTTTTCGCCTCAGGTCATTTCAGGGCTACCTACATGTCGATAGTGCTACGGTACCTTAGTCCATATTAGATTCTGTGTAGGAATTGACTTTCTCCACTTCTCAATATCTTACAGACTACATTTAGACAAGTGAGAGACATTGCTAGCGTCCGAAGATGGATAATTGCCATTGAGATTTAAGCGATGGATAAGACATCATACGGCCAATACATCTCTTTTCCATAAGCCATCATCAGGATCATGTTCGTTGGTGACATATGTATGCAATACTTGCTGGATTTAGAGAAATTGACAGCAGCCTCCTCTTTCAACTATCCTAGGCGCTTTTAGAGTATGGGATGAATATAGATAGTTTGTATTTCTCTTGTTCGGGGTCGTTGTCCCAGCCTGAGGGTCGAAGTTAGAAGACTTCCTGCAATGATATGATAATACCTTGAAATACAGAAAGGTTGGAGATGAAAAGACGTGAAAAAATAATAGGCCGAAATTTGTGAGAGTGAGTAGCTGAGCAAAAAGATTCGTCGGTGGATTTGTGTTCTGGCCATGATAACCCTTGGAGTGACAATAATTGCCATAAGTGGAAATAATGGCGGTCTAAAGTCTAAGTCATAGTTGTACTACCATCCAAACACTCGGAAGTACAAGATCCAACCTGAACAGGGTTGGTTCAGGTGGGATGGGAATAAACCATGCATGGTCCGGGGATTCATACGTTCCAAGAAGCAAAAGTTCCAGTCGGATGGCTGTCTTCTCACTGCTCATTGAAAAAACACTGGGCAGAATTATAACATCCCATGACAGTTGCCTCTCTTGTCACCCACCCCTGTTTCTAACAAGTTGTCATAAAGTGGATTTGCTCCACATATAACCACAGTAGGTTTCACCACAAATGCGAAATTCCCCGCCATGTCCACCAAAGAGCGTTGCTGTCGATGTAAAAGGCCCAAAGGCCCAAAGTCTGAGTGAATACGCGACAATTATAAAGCAGCATGGTCACTGGGGGATTCTTGGGCTGTACCACACAACCGCATCTCGCTTGAAATCATCTTTTTGCTTTATTGTATCGGAATCCTAAGAACAGTATGATATCGGCCACCATTATCGTGTCTGCTCTATTCTATTGCTTCTATAGTTGCAGAAAGAGAAGCTACAATCTCCCCCCTGGGCCTAAGCCTTTCCCTATCCTTGGAAATGTCAGAGATCTGCCTCCGACCGGCATTCCCGAGTATAAGCATTGGCTCAAATTCAAAGACATCTATGGTCCCATCAGTTCCATTCATATCTTGGGGCAGAGGATCGTACTTCTTCACGATCGTCAGGCTGCGCACGACTTGCTGACCAAGTCCTCGACAAAGACCTCGGGTCGCCCTTATATGCGGTTTGCGGACATGTGCGGATTCGCATCGCTCCTCAATCTTCAACAATACGATGGAACATTTCGACGGCATCGCAAATTGGTTCACCAGCAATTTGGGACGAAGGCAATGGCAGCACGATTTCGGGACAATATCGAGCCAGAGTCACATCGATTTCTTCTCCGAGTTCTGGATGATCCAGCCAACTTGGCGCAGCACATCAAGACGTAAGTTCACATAGCCTGAATGAACGCGGAGACACCGACTCGATATCCATCACTATGCTTTAGATTGTCCCTAACTGAATTCGTATAGTGAGGCGAGCGCCATCATTCTCAAGATAACCTATGGCTATTCTATTTCGCATAGCGGAACCGACCCTTTGGTTCATCTGATTGAGCGCACGATGGACGTGTTTGCACTTGCAACTGTCCTGCTCGCTTGGGCTGTGGATATCATGCCCATACTGCAGCATCTTCCAGAAGGCCTTCCAGCAACGTCCTTTAAGAAGCAGGGTCGAGAATGGAGAAGGCTTCTGCAGACGACACAAGACGTCCCCTACTTATTCGTACAGGAAAAGATGTCCAAAGGAACCCATGAACACTCATTCGTCTCGTCACTTCTTAAAGAAGACAGTATTGTCGACTGCGGGACCAAGAACGACTATTCCGAGGATGACATCAAGAAGACAGCCTTGGTCATGTACGGCGGGGGAGCCGACACCACTGCGTCAGCCCTTCACAGCTTCATCCTAGCCATGATCCTATTCCCAGATGTCCAGAAGAAAGCACAGGCGGAAATTGATGGTATTGTCGGCAGAGAGAGGTTGCCTGACTTTGGAGACCGAGATCGCTTGCCATATATCAATGGCGTAGTGAAGGAAGCTTTGCGATGGCTCCACGTGGCGCCATTAGGCGTTGCCCATCGGACCGATGAAGACATCAGCTACCGAGGCTTTGAAATTCCCAAAGGGACGTACTTGCTGCCGTCGATATGGTGGTTCTTACATGATCCTCATACATATTTGGATCCCTCTTCCTTTGACCCTGCCCGATATTCGGCACCTCGTAATGAGCCAGATCCCACGGATGAAGCCTTTGGGTACGGTCGGAGGATTTGTCCCGGCCGATTTCTGGCGGATGAGAGTCTCTTCATTACCATTGCGCGTCTCTTGGCGACATTTGATATCAACATGGCTGTTGATGACTCGGGTAATAAAATTGCGCCCCAGATCGCTACTACGAGTGGCTTGATTTGTCGTCCAGTGGACTTCCCATACAGCATCACACCAAGAAGTGAGCAATCCGTGCATCTAGTCAGGTCAGCCCATGAGAAATATTCTTCGGAAGACGAAGATGCGGATCTTGTTCGGGACAAGTTCCCAAAAGTATTTGAGTAATGAGCATTCGTGGTGGTAAACCCAAAGGTAGAGCAAGATTAAAGTCGTTGAATCTGGAAATAGAAAGGAGCTACACTAGGACTTGTTTTCAAACACGAAACGAGACAATGCCTGCCATTCATAAATCCACTTCCGTCTGAAGCAGTGGTTCGTTACATCACTGCGGGATTCCAGTCTCTTTTAATGTCTCGAAAGGATGGAAGCCGCCGCATATCAGGAAGATCGAGAGTTCAACAGGATCATGACATAATCAAGCAGGCTTTAAGTTTTATGGCTTCCACTGTTGACCACTAGTAGGCTCAAGCTCTCGTTCAAAAAGTCAGAGCAGGAACAAAGTAGTACTCTGGTGGTTAATGATCCAGATAAAGAACCTTTCCACATGCATACGACTTAAAACCAAAATTTATCCAGCCCATGATTAGTCAAATTCCTTTAGCAGCGAGTCGGGCAATTTCGTCTGCGGCGATATCTCTGCCCGGACGGCGAAGCGTCTGCTGTATCGCCCTCGCATTGTCTCTTTTGGCGACGCTTTCGGGCCCTCCATCCACGAGCCGCAAGAGGGCTTCACTAAGCTCGTCAAGAGAGAAGCCAGGGGCTGATTTTCTGTTGCCCCATATTCCAATCCCGACTTGCTCAACCCTAGCGGCGTAGTTATACAAGTCGAGCCAAGTCGCCAGAATGAGATGCGGCACGCCAGTCCTAGTATGCCTCGCATTAGCACCCATCCGCCAAGAGATACCAGATTGTTCGCAATGGCATAGGCCATGACGAATGTCTCGAGACAGTGTTAACACTCACGCGAGAGCTTCGTGATAGCAATTAGCCCCGCCATGGTGGACGGAAGCAATGATATCGCCCGTGTCGAGAAGAGCAGCTGGATCCACCGTCAACCACTTCAATACCCTGAGCCTATCGTTCGCAATGAACTCCTCCACCAAGGGCCTCCATTCCTTATCATCGAGACGAGTGTTCATCTTCCACAGAACCTGCACACTCGTGCGTCTCAGGACAGCCTCTAATGCGCCGGCCATGCTGCTTGCTCTGTCGGCATCGTATTCAAACAAACTACCAAGGTTGATAAGCACCGTCGGAGCCCTCATTAGCCATAACGTTAAATCAATGTCTTGTTCTGCGGCCGAGGCGACCGAAATCACAATAGGACCCGTTGTGGTGACGTTGGCTGGAACTGAGCTGAGCGGAATGGAGGCAGCAGCTGTGTCTTGGGAGATGAACACGCCGTTTCCAGGCTGGTGAATGGTGAAAAAGCCGATTGGGTCCTCGAGATTGTGGCTGGCTAGGAACTTACGCTTCTCGACGAGCTCCGGATTAAATAGCATGGCCCATGCAAAACTACCCATCTGGTAGATATTTGAGGGAATGTCTCGCCACGGAACAGGGAAGTCATGGCCGGAGCCAAGGCTGCTTTCTTCAGTACGATTCTCTACTTGGAGGAGGAAAGTTAGCTTACGCCGGGAATTGCCAAAAACCTCTGAGCCAGGGCTGTGCACCACCGAACACGTCGGCCAGAACGTTCGGCGACAAGATGGCGTGCAAGCGATTATCGCCTCGGGTCGCGTCCATCCCCGGCCGGTGGAACATATCGAGTACAACGACAGCGGGATCGATGGCTCTAATGAGTTTCTGTACATGGTTGTGGATCATGAGGTGGTCTTCTCCCGTCCACCGTGAGACGAACATAGCCATGTCATCATTAAGTCCTTTTAGTCCCTGGATCCCAGGTGGGCGTATCCAATTTGGTGTGAAGTTGAACCCAGAGGCGTCCGAGGACTTTGGAGCGGGCAATTGATGAAAGATGGCGGGGCGAGATGACGGAGATTTTATGCGGGCGTGGGCGGACATCCTGGCGATCTTGGGCTCGATCTTGGGCCATGATGCAAAATGTACTATGATCTCTGGGTGACGTTCTAACAGAGAATAGACTGTCGCAACGTGAACGTTCGAGAGCCCATGCTCAACATTGGTCACAAACAACACAGTGTTGTTCTTACCGATGACTGGAGGCTGTTGTTCGGTCTTAGTGCTGCGAAGGGAAAGGGCGGCGGCCAGGAGGGCGATGATCAGGGCCCCGAAAACCTGAACAGGTTTGTTTGAGAAAACGATCATTTTGAGGCTACGACAAGACGATTTACTTGGATATTTCGCAGCCACTTGCTAACCTGCATGGCCAAATTATATGTATAGTACTTGGTTTTACCTCTCAAACTCAACTCTGTGCATGCGTTCTTCCAATTCCATTGTGGTGGAGTCGCATCACTATATCGGCGATCAGCTCGTACGGGGACTTGTGGTCGCATGGTCATCATCTGCATAGCAAGATGACCGTGCATCGACCGAATCCAACAGCTCCTTGCCCTGGTCATTCTGTCGGACTTTCGGTCAAGCGGAGGCCAAATTGCCTCCGAAAGCACACCGCAAGAATTCGCCGTGAACCTAAGCATAAAACGGTCCATCAGACTCCTGCTTATCCCCCAGTACTGGTGCTGCTCACTATAAGCTGAGTTGTCTGGCCTCGAACTTCTTTAGGCATTGTTCGCTTCCCATGATGACTTTCACATTGCCTCCCACGATTATACTCGGAACACACAGTGTGGGCACTCTTCATGTTGCTAACTGAATGCCGCTGATACGTGACCAGGTTGGAGACTCCATTGTCGACCCCGAAACCTCTCACTTTGATGCCGAGCAAGATGTCCAATCTCTTCTAGATGGCTTCTATGGCCGTGGATACAGCCACCTCGACACAGCTCGCGATTACTCTCCGAATGTACCAGGTGCATCCGAGTCACGTCTCGGCAGGGCTAAAGGCGCCTCTCGGTTCACAATCCACACAAAAGTCCACAGCGCAGACCCGGGAGATCATCTACCCACAAAGCTCGGACTTAGCATTGATCAATCGCTGGAGGATCTCCAAACACCCACTGTCGAGACCATGTTTTTGCATTTTCCGGACCGCCATACTCCCTTTGAGGAAACAATCAAAGCGATGGACACCGCTCTGAAACAAGGAAAATTCAAAAGGTACGGTCTTTCAAACTATTCAGCTACTGAGGTGCAACGAATACTCGATATCTGCGAGCGACATGGGTATAGGAAGCCTGGTGTGTATGAGGGACATTATAACGCCATTGTGAGAGGAGCGGAGAAGGAGTTGTTTCCCCTTTTGCGTAAGCATAATATGGCCTTCTACGCGTATAGGTACGTCTGTAACCCTGGTGATTCGAGAGCTGAATGCGAGTTAACTTTGGTGTAGTCCCGCGGCTGGCGGTCTTTTCTCAGGCCATACTGCTTCTTCGGGACGATGGAAACGGGATGTAGGTCAAGAGGCTGGTGTTCTAAGTTGAGTCATTAATCTAACTCAAAGAACACAGAACTTCCTAGGCAACGTTTACACTTACCTTTATCGGAAACCCCCGGTCCGCATTGCAGTAGCTACAATACTTGAGCTTGCAGAAAACCACGGCATCAATGGACACGCTGCAGCATTGCGATGGACAGCATTTCATAGTAACCTAGATGGAAAGCATAGCGATGCTGTTATCTTTGGTGTTTCTAAGATGGAACAGCTTCATGAAACGCTCGATGCCCTTGAGGCTGGTCCTCTTCCCGAGGATCTTGCGGTTGCCATAAACTCTATTTATAGTACAGTAGAAGGCGCCGAGCCTCCTTACTACTTATAAATAAGTGAAAAGGGGCAATTCAATAACGAGATCAGGGAGAAGTATCATCGGAAGATGTCGAGACGGAAAGGGGTGGGATGATAAGGGCCGACAAGGCATTGGAGGTGGCGAGACTAGGCACAGTAGGTAAAGAGGCGGAGGCCACTTTCAATCGGTATAAGTACGATATGTTGTTAAAGGAACTAGAGGTGAAGAGCGAGTCGAACTAAATAAACGGGGATTGAAAAGAACCTACGAGGGAACGAGGCTAAGAAAGGTAAACTTTAGGAAGAACTTGAAGAAAGGAAGTAAGACAGAGCAAAGTGACCTTATGACTATTCTTTTTGAGCCACGCGATTGCCACAGCTACAAATGTAGTAGCACAAGTCCTCGTTACTTACTAATATCTTATACTTGTATTGTGCTATTAAGAATTATCGAAAGACAAGTATAAAGTAGATGTTTATATTGAGGATAAAGCCTAGGCCTTACTTGGAAATCATGCCATTGCACCATCAGCCATTGCACCATCGCTCATACAAATCCGATGCAGTTGATAATCTATGACTCCTCGTATCCTGAGGTCGAACTATCTCTATTACTAAAGATATTCTCGTAAGCCGGCACTGGTCCACGCGTTCCGTCATACGCCGGAAGCTCCTCCGCAGCACCAGCGGATAGCAGTAGTGACTGTGTGTCTGCAGCTGCCGCCCTCTCAACAGCCGGCGACACGACAACCTTTTGAGACCCGCTACACTCCCATAACTCCCCTGCAACGACAAGGTAGAACTTCCACTTGAATGTGTGAGCAAACAAAAAGCAGTACGTTATGTAGTCCGGCCCCAGTGGAAAATGATGTTTCTGCTCGCGCGGTGTCGAGCGAATGCGCGCATCCAAAGGTATGCCCAACTCCAATGCCCTCTCTCCCGCAACTAATAGAACCAGGAGCGAGCCAGTCTTAACCGCGATAGCCTAATCAAGGTGCAATGTCATTGTTCCGGTACATTTACCTTCGTGCGCTTCACCTATCCCTGGGCATGATACACCCACTATCGTCAATAGATTAATCACCGCGTTCGTCAGATAAGCCTTTTGCAGGACATCGCGAAGTAGCTTGGAGCTCTTCGCACGGTCGGGTCTTTGGTTTCATTACAGGGAGCGAAGTACCGGCTTAACAAGCCAATGGCCCCAAACAGGCTTCAGTGGTATTGGGCGTTGCTTTATTAGAACCTCGATTTCTGAGCCCCGGTCATTTCGCCTGCGAATGTCTGGTCGATAGCTTGATATGCATTCGATTCATGAGCCATCAGATGTCGATTAGGGACGTCTCTGAGATCCCTGAGAGACTGAAATTTGCTGTATCCATGATCAAATTGAGGCCCGCCATGCTTTAGAGAGAAAGCTTTGAGCCCAACAGTGTCTTGGAACGGTTTCGATCCTAAATGATGTCGTACTTGGCGGTTGAGATGCTCCTTCCCCTTGAACGCCTCATTATAACACCTGCGGCGCGGGCCGCGCGCACCCTTAGTGTTGTCAATGCTTGCGGGGGATTATGTGGAGAC
Organism: Colletotrichum tamarilloi; assembly: GCF_030869305.1. Lineage (NCBI taxonomy): Eukaryota > Fungi > Ascomycota > Sordariomycetes > Glomerellales > Glomerellaceae > Colletotrichum > Colletotrichum tamarilloi. Next base: position 24,199 of record NW_026849628.1, read on the forward strand.
GAAGAAGAAACAAGCAGTTTCCAACGTCTTTACAACTGCGCGAAGCGACCAGTCAATTATAAAACCCACCTAGTCCCGGTTATCGCGAGCAATCATCCACTTTCCACTCGGTGTGGTGGAGGTTAGCTTCGCAAAGCTCGATTGTTATTGACGGCCGGCTAAGAAGAGACGGACTCCGACTTCGATCCGCCCGCCGCGCGACTTGTTTCATGCATACGATCCAGTCATCGGACTGGAGATAGATCCCTCAGACCAATCAGGGCTCCAATGACTCTCAGCCTGTTTGTCAACGAGTTATATAAGTACGGCTTCAGGAGAGTTGTGGGTTTGGGGACGCAGTGCACCGCGCTTGCGGCATCCCGTCGGAATAGGTGGGGGTAAGTGCCAACGCCGAGATCTGCCCATAATCTCTCCCCAGATTATAACACAAACCTTTCTAGCTATAATAGCCTCGAGTAGCCGCCCCCCGCCGCACCCTAACCCTTTAGTTAGGGCTAGGAGAGACCGCCGCGCGCGTAATTATTATAAAAGCCCTACGAGGCTTTTTAATTAGAGCTTATTATAAATTAATTATCAGAATTACTAAGTAGTTATTAAAAAAGCCCTACGGGGCTTTTTAATTAAAGCTTATTATAAACTAATTATTAAAACTATAAAGTAATTATTAAAACTATAGAGTGGTTATTAGAACTATAGAGTAGTTATTAGTAGAACTATAGAGTAGTTATTAAAAAAGCCCTACGGGGCTTCTTAATTAGAGCTTATTATAAACTAATTATTAGAACTACTAAGTAGTTATTAAAGAAGCCCTATAGGGCTTCTTAATTAGAGCTTATTATAAACTAATTATTAAAACTATAGAGTAGTTATTAAAAAAGCTTAGGTATATATAGTCCTAGGTAAGCGTAAACGTTATATTTTATTAAAGTACGTACTAAGGGGTTTTTAAATCCTTTTTTTTTACTTACTAAGGTATAAGTACGGGTATAAGCATAATAATAATACGATTTTTTATAATTATAAAAAATCATAAGTAGTAAGTAGGATTTATAATTATAAAAAATCTACGGCGCGCGCGCGATTACCGAACCCTTTAGAATTTATAATTAAAAAAATTATTTATAAGTAATTATATAGCTCGCTATTAAAATTAATAGCTATAAAAAATTAATAATAAGCGACCATATAGCTCGCTATTAAAATTTATAGTTATAAAAAATTAATAATAAGCGACCGCTTAGTATACGGACTACTATTAAGATTTATAGCTATAAAAAATTAATAGTAAGTAACTACTTAGTATACGGACCGTTATTAAGATTTATAGTTATAAAAAATTAATAGTAAGCAACTACATAGCTCGCTATTAAGATTTATAGCTATAAAAAGTTAGAGGTATAAGAGTTATTTTTTCTTAAGATTTATAACTATAAAAAGTTAGAAGCGTAAGAGCTACTTTTCTTAAGATTTATAACTATAAAAAGTTAGAAGCGTAAAAGCTACTTTTTCTTATAATTTATAATTATAAAAAGTTCTTTATCCTAATTTATAGCTATAAAAAGTTAAAATAAGTAATATATAAATACTTTTTTTTAAGATTTATAGCTTTAAAAGGCAGAAGTATATAAATATATATAATAAATACTTATATTAACTTAATATTAATTATATATATAGATACTTTATAATTTATAATTATTAAAAGATTTAAATACTCTCTATTATCTAGGATTTATATTATTCTCTCTTAAAATATAATTAACTTATAATACTTAACTAAGTTACTTATTATAAAATCTTATAAAATAATTTTTTTTATTTATATAAGCTAATATTATTTAAACCTTCCTTATCCTTACTTATTTAAAAAGGCTCGAACTTAGTTTTTAATATTGTATATTACTTAATACCTCTAGTTAAGTACGTTACGACCCGCCCTACTTGCCCTACTAATCTCTTCTTATTTATAAATACCTTTCCTTTTATAGTTATTTATATATTTCCCCTTTTTTTTTTTAACTTCTACTTTCTTTTTATTTTTAACTAACCTATTTTCTTTTTTTATTTTATAATAAATATTTAAGCGCGCGCCCGTATCTATTTTATTTTTTATTATAATTATTTTATAATTATAACTATTTTATAATTATAATTCTTTAGTTATTACGTATATTATATTACGCTTATATTCCCCCCTCCTCTTAACTATTATGCTTAGTACGTAATTAATCTACCTATTTCTTAGTTATTATTTTAATATAATATTGTAGGTAACTTATACCTTTTTATACTTCGTACTCGTACTTCGTATTTACTTAAACTATTTAAACTTATATTATCGAATTTATGTTTATGAAAAGAGGGCACTACGCTTTACCTATCCCGTCCTGTCCTTATACTTACCCCTATAATATAGTAAGTACTATTATTACCCCTAAATAGAAAATATATATAATAAATACTAATTTTAATTTATATTTTAGGCCGAGCTTACTTATTATTATAATATTAATAGATTAGTATTTACTATCTTAGTACTTAGTATTATTTTTTATTAAAAGTATAAATATTATATCCCGCCCTAATTATAAGTAAGCTTAACCTATTTATTAAAATACTTTCTTAAGCTTTTTTAGAATAATAATAATATTATTAATACCATTATTTACTAAGTTTTTAAGCTTATCTTAATTAATATTTATAACTAGTCCTTTACTTACCCCAAATAGGTTAGCTTATAACCCGATCTTTCTAACTACTTTTTTTATTTCTTTTTCTTTTTACTATTTTATAACGGCCTTAGTTACTAAGCTTATTTATATATAATAAAAGTTTAGAATATATATTTTATTTATTATTAAAATATATATAATTATTAGAGCGACTTAGTAAAAAAGCTCTCAATATAAGGATATAAAATTAGTAATAACTCTAAGTACTTTTATATTTAAATAAATAAGGAAAGTAACGTAGTAGCCCGTAATTAAAAAATACTTAATATTATTATTTAGATTAAGAACGAGGAGGCTAAAAGTAGGAATAATAATATATTTTATAATAGTTTATTTACTATTTTTATTAATACGCGTTATTAACTCTGCGTTTACTAAGCTAATTAGCTTATTAAGGCTATATTATTAACGGAGCTTAATTTATTTTTTAATACTATAGGGTTACTTCTCTTTTATTAACGCCCTAGCATATGGGCAGCTTTAAATACCTACTAAGTAATAGTTAAAATCCGCACTAAAATAAAAAGTAGAGTAATATAAATAGGGGGTAAGTATTAATTAAAATATAAGGGGATAGGTAATAAATAAGAGAACTCGCTTCATTTTAAAACAAAATGTCTATTTAGAACTCTAAAAAATAATATTAGTAAATAATATAAAGTATAATAAGTTTAGAAATTAATAAAATATAGATCGATTTATAACTAATTTAATTATTAAGGCTTTAGTTTTAAAATATCGTTTAAATATTTCTAATTTATCTAGTTATAAATAGCCCATATACTTAAAAAAGTACTACTTATAAGAAATTAATAAAATACTACTTATACGTTACTAAAGTTACCTAGCTACGTAAGATATATTTACAAAACGAAAAGTATTTCTTAATATATTTACTATTAGAGTTTAACTATATAAATATAACTACTATAACGCTATTTAAAATAAATCTATTTATAGTTACTAAGCCGTTTCGTCTACTTATTTATATAGCTTATTAATTTATAGTCGTTACTAATAAAATAACTAAATATCTAAAAACGCGTTATATATCTATTATACTCTAAGAAAAACGTAATATTCTTTGTAAAATTAAATAAAAAACTATAATTTATAAAACCTAATTTAACGTTATAGGTCTTAGGGTTAGGGTTAGGGTTAGGGTTAGGGTTAGGGTTAGGGTTAGGGTTAGGGCGGCCACGGGCATGCCCTGACCTTGTTGGTGATCATCCAAGAATTCAAGATGCAGGGCCGGGTTTGCGTGCCTAGTGCATACTGTACGATTTGCCAGTTGCTAACTTGGTCTCTGCCAGCC
>NW_026849629.1:0-27943 GCF_030869305.1 Colletotrichum tamarilloi
TCCTCGAGAGCCTGACGAAGCTGATCTTCGGTATATTGAGGCATTATATATAGAAGAAGACATGTGCAAAAGATGAGCCCATTTGGACGCGAATTGAAAATGTTGTGATAAAAGGAGGTTGGGGGTGGGCATTGGGTTGTGGTGGATTTTCGCGTTTTTGTGGGTGCCAGAAACAGGGGGGTGCCAGGAAGTGGGTATGTTGACTTATACACCAAAGAAAGGAAATTGACTGAACCCATACTGAGTCTTGCCGAAGCACGTCATTCGCAGCACCAAGAAAGCAAGGCTGAGGTCTAAGCTATACCTTTGGAACATTTTCCTGGTCATCGGTGGGTTGACCCAGCCACGTTTTGCCTCTCTCGGAGTTTCCTGCTTCTGAGGTTCTCCTGCATTTGGCTGATTCCTAGCGCTAGGCATCTACGGTACAATTAGCAGCTACAATATTGCAGAGTAAGTTTCTTTCCACAAACGCACCATAGGCTAGTCACCAACTCTTCCACTTTAGTACCGTTTGGGATTTGTATGGTGGTGGTTGTCGCATCTACTTTCGATGGCAATCAATGATACCACTCATTGCAATAGATCCACTTGCAACTGTAAGGGATTGCACTGCCGGAGCTCACAGTACAGATGCTGATCATTATTCTAGGTATACCTGACGATTCTGTTCCTGCAGCCACTTTGTAGTAAGTTAAGCTTCGCGTTCACTGACTTGGCGTCTCTTAACCGGCCATTAGGGACATATTCGCTGCGATGGCTACCCTCCACCACCGGTTTCCGCTACTTTCATCCCGTCGCTCATTCTCCCAACCCTCCGAACCATAGGCTTCGACAACTAGCGAAGAGAACCATTATCGGATCGATAGCCACGATGGGCAGCAGTCTACTGGAAGTATTTCAAATACAAGACGACTCCTCGAAGTGATGAAATACTAACATCACATAGTAACTGCATCACCATAGTGGGTTTGCGGGGTGAGGTTGCGTGGCTATGCATGATGTGTTGCACAAGCGATAGTAAGCCCTTGAAGTTTGTTCCTACTGGTTGGAATTAATTGGGCTGATGATTGTTTCAGTTCTATTTTCAGCCATCGTCATTCACTGGATGATGAATAGCAGCAGTACGGGCACCCGTGAGGCCACGGAGGAATCCAGTACCAAGACCTCTACCAGAGCTCTGTGTCAGCAGCGGCCTTCTCCTCCTGGCGTCGCCTCTCCTCGCCCAATTCACGTGTTGTCTAGCCTACGAAGTCATTATTCGGCAGGAGTGTGAAGTTCGACGATGAATGGGGCGAAGCATGGAGATGCATCTGCACTTGCTTCCTTAAAGTAATCAGTTTCGATTGGATCAAGCTCGTAGATATCATGCCGAATGGCTTGAGGATTTCTGTTATCTTTCATTCTGCCTGGGTCGTCCTGTACCACGAGCATACCACAAAGTATAGACATTTCTCACATCTCATCCTGCAATCGAGGGCTGCACGTTCAGTTGACTCTTGAGTCCCACATTCGCTCTATCTTCCCATAACTTACAGCCCTGCTTTCTCCTCTGTCATAAGTACTGCTACACCCATCTAATGTTTTCCAGGCCGATAGACCACCTTATCCCTAAGCAACCTGGGCGTATTCGGATCATGGCTCGGCAGTACAACGACGTCGTGGCTCCGAGCATACGCCTTAATTTTCTTCAAACTCTCAAACGCCGCCACAGGATCACTATTCGCACCATCCGGCTCTTCCTTATCCAACACACTAATCGCATACGTCGCATCTCCCGTCAGAAAATACTTCGTCTTACTCCCATCGTCGTTGTCCCCCACCACAATCAACGAGATATGACCCGGCACGTGGCCCGGCGTATCGACCGCGACAATCGTGCCGCCCGGCGCAAGCTCACACGACCGACCCCAAGGCCCCACGGCGCGCTTTTCCTCAAAATCAAGGATCCGCGGCTCGAAATCCTTGGGCCACCGGTCCGGCGTGCACCCTTGCATAGCAGCATAGACTGGATGCTTCCCGAAGGCATCCCAGTGTTCTCCGCCGACGTAGATGGGCACATCGGGCGCCTCGACAGCAAGAACCTCCAGTCCGCCGGCGTGATCGTGGTGTAGGTGGCTAATGATGATAAACTGTAGATCCGTTGGCTCGATGCCGCGTTTGCGGAGCTGCTTGACGATGCCGTCCTCCTTTGTAAGTTCTAGCTTGTTGAGGATGCCCGGCACCGGGTTCCAACAGGGGAAGTAGCCCGGTTCGGTGCAGTGTGTTGACACGCCCGTGTCGAAGAGGATGGGACCCTTGGGATGGTGAATGAGGAATGCACCAAGGGGCATGGGACCAATCCAGTCGCCGGTGAAGGAGCGGAGGAAGCGGAGAGCGATATTGCGGTTCTCTATGGGTTGGCCTTGCATCCCGGTATGCATCCAGACGTTGCCGGTGGTGATGAACTCGAGCGAGATCTTGTCCGTGGGCGCCATGATGGCAGCTTTTTTTACGTCGCTTTCTGGGATGTTTGTGTGCTCTTTCCGTGCTTTTCTTCGACTCTTCGGCTCTTCATTGATACCGAGCTAGGTAGTGCTGTTCTCTACTATACAGCAGCTGCGATTGATGACGGCTTCCAAAATTTCGGGTCGATTGTCAGTCGAAGGGTAAAAAGCACTGGACTCGGGCTAACCAACGTTCGTTTGGCCACGCGGGATTCTTTAAGAATGGTCCCATCAGCTCCATTATGCAGGCACCCGTTTCCCGGCGCGGTGCAAGAATTCCTGTGGCCGTATTCTGGCCAATTATGAGCATTCCGATAAGCATTCAGCTCCGCCAGCCGCAGTCCGCCCCCAGTGCGAAGATGTCAGCAATGAGCATCCCTGGCAACCGCAGGACCCCTTGCTGGAAGAGGCGCATTCCAGTCAGCCTCGAAATCCATCAGCCAGCAGTTCCCGTGTGTGAGTGTGAGATATTACTCATGTATCTAAACGATGAGTGTGTTGAGAATTGGCGGATGGTTGATCCCGAAAACATGGTTATGGGGTCGACCCGGCGATGCGGCACACTAGCAGGGATGCAGATGACCATAGACATTCAGACGATCGGACAGACTTATCTTTGACTAGCTTCTACCCTTGATCTTTGTGTATTTTGCGTCGTTGGACCGCCTCATCTGGATGCATATAGTCAATCTTTCACCAGCATTTGTTCCTGAAGTTGAATCGCAATGCCAGGATCTGGTGATCTTGCCCACAGAAACCACCGAGCGAAAAATAGGTGAATACGCTTGGCGCACGGTGGGAGAAGATCTCTTCCCTCACGATTCTTTTCGAGGTTCTCAAATCAATTCGATTCTATCGCAGGTCTAGTTCCATTTAAATCCGGTCATCCGGCGAAAGTTGCGCTTGTTTCAATGTTCTTATGGTACGAGATCGGCCCTTTAGCATGGAAATGTGTGTCCATGACACCATCCGCCTTGCTTTTAAAGCGGAAAGTACTCATCATGACCAAAACTTATATGGAGGTGCCAGAGTAACCTACAACATGTTTCTCGGCCGACATTTGCACTGCGCTATAGAGAAAAGCACATAGATATTCGAATTCCAGGTCCAGCCTGAGCTTCTGGGAAAGCGGCCAACTTTCGGTCTAGCTCCGGTCACCCCTCCGGTAACCGGACCCGTACCGAGTCGCAGACCGACCTGGCCGCGGATTCACCGATTCACCGAGGTGAGTCGAACCCATAGGGATTTCTTATTCCCGTAATGCCACAGCGCATCACAGCTCGCCCTGCAATCTGCTTTTAAGCTCCCTACGGACCCTACCCCAGTTTCAACCTTTTTAAGTAACCAAATTTCCGAACGCGAATTCCCACCCAGGCATCGCGACAAGCATCTAGACCAGGCTATCGATCTTGTCTCCTTTATAAGAAATATCAACAAGATGAGAGCACAGATGACACCATAGACACTAACGGAAAACCATCACCAACCCCCATCCCCCCCTCCCAGCTGTCTCCTTCTCATATCTGAAGCCTTGACTGGCCCTCTCTCCCATGACAAGCTTTTGCGCTAACAGCGCGCAACACAAGTACGGAGTACATCGCACAGATGCCTCGACTCGCGCTCTTCGTTTAAGCTTTGCCAACCCTCAGGATGACCCCTGCCATGATTCCCCAAAAGCTTGGAGACACCTTCAGACGTTGCACCGAGAATAATTTGCACCAATGAGCAGACTGCAGTGCCCTCGGGTAGGACGGCCATGTTCATCTGATCACAAACCCTTTGGAAATCCGGTTAGCCGTCTTTTAAACGAGTTCAACAAATCTAGCTTCCGCCCCCTCCACTCAGTACGGCGCAAGCAGCCCAAAAACAAGTGCCGGCATCCCGTCTTGGGCCCGGGTCTGGGCGAACTTTCCACTGCATCGGGGCAGTCATTCTGGAAGAATGGAACATCAGGAACAAGGCATACACTGCACGGCGCGAATGGTTCCGTCGTTACAACTTCTCTTGAGCCAGCCTACAAGCGCTCCCGTCGGCTGGCCCGTTCCAAAGGGGAAGAAGTTCTGCACTCCAACGCGGGGTTAGACTCAGCTTAGTCCCTTTTTCTCTTCGACCGACCAACTTCACTTCCTCGCGCCATCTTTCCCACGAGGCACCAGACACCTCAACTCGGGCCACAAGAGGGGACGGGTTACTGCTCTCTCTCCCTCATTAATCTCACCAGTATTCAACTTACTGTGTACGGCGACTCGGGTCGTATTTAGTCGCCGAAAAGGGCAAGGCTTCTCCGCTGGGAACATCCCAGCTTGGAAGCTCCATACTCCGCCCTCAGTCCGCGTGGTCGGTGGTCCAACTCTCAGTGCTCCACGATGTTGAGGACGGGCCACCTCAACGACGAGAGCCCGCGATTGGCGGAGATTTCCCTTGCTCGACGACGGACGTCGTGAAACACGAAAGACAGAGCCCACCTCCCCTCCAACGCCCCTTTCTAGCACACAGCAACCACTGAACCAGATTAATTGTATTGCGCCATCGGTTAGCCGTAAGTGGAGAGGAGTAAGGGATGTCTATGGTTTGGACGCTGTACACCATCTGAGTGGCTCGGTTCCTGTCCAGTAGCAATGTTGTGATAATGCTCTAACAATCAGACGGACTAAGTATACTCAATGACAGTCGATCTGAGCAGTCTTTCACTTGTGATCCTTCCATGTAGCAGACACCAGAGAGATGATCCAGCGACGGAGATTCGAGGAATGCAACCGCCAGGCCCCTTTCGAAACGAAGCAGCACCGCCGTCCTCCGTGTGCGGGGCGGAGAGGAGCCCCGATGTGACCTCAAGTGCCGCTGCGAGCCTGCGGCTCGTCTGATTGCTGGTCTTTTCCTTGCCTTGCAGCCGCTCGCTAACGTAAAAGTCTACTCTATATGGCACACCACGAGGACCGGCCCCCCGGTGGTCTACCGCTGGAGCAATCCGCCGCTTTCCCGTTATTGTGGTCTCGCCCAGGACTCGACCGAGATGGGGAGGACCCGGTCACCCGGACGAGTGGAAACCACCCTCGTCGAGTTTAACTGGTGTTCTTCCACATTGGCGATATTGAGGAGGCTAACAGGCGATCGTTGGAAACAAATGAACCGGGGTCGAGGGGTTGCACTAGACTCTAGTTAATATTGGCTGGAAGATGGGATTTCCCACGTATCCCGGCCCTGACGGAAAGCTTGTCAAGAGTCAGTTAAGAGCCGCTCTCCAATAAGCTATAAGGCAAAGCTTCCTTCCTCCAAGCTGAAGCCTTCCACCCCATCTTCTCACGAGACACATACACATCCCTTCGCTCGCTCCGGAGAACCCTGTCACTCTTTACCTCACCCACAGTCCTTCTCTCAAAACAAGACACGATGCGCACTAACATCGCGCTCCTCGCTGGCTTCCTAGGCCTGGCCTCCGCCCTCCCCACCGACGCCGAGTCCGTCGAGAAGCGCCAGACCGTCCCGACGATCTACCTCTGCGGCGACAGCACCACAGCTAAGGGCGGCGGCGGCTCCGGCACCGAGGGCTGGGGCCAGTTCCTGCAGTACTCCTTCTCGACCAGTAAAGCTAAGGTCGACAACCGCGCCATTGGCGGCCGCAGCGCGCGTTCCTACACCCGCGAGGGCCGCTTCGATACCGTGGCAGGGCTCGTCAAGTCAGGCGACTGGGTCGTCATTGAGTTTGGTCACAATGACGGCGGCTCGCTTACGCCTACCGACAACGGACGGACGGATTGCTTTGGTGATGGTGCGCAGACTTGCTCGACTACCTACAAGTGAGTATTTGCTGGTTTGCTAGGGTTCGTGGTGAAGAAGACGATGCTGACTGTTGTGGAGTGGTGTTGCCGAGACTGTTCTCACGTACCCTGCGTACCTCAAGAATGCCGCCAAGAAGTTCAACGCTGCTGGTGCCAAGGTATGATCACCGACTTGGATCTCTGATCTCACATGAGTATCTGGCTTACACTCATCTCGCAGGTCATCATCGCCGCCGCGACCCCCAACAACGTCTGGGAGACTGGCACCTACAAGTTCGGATACGATCGCTTCTTCTACTACGCCTGGTAAGCCCTCAACCTTTTCATCATCCAAACAACCATCAGATTGGAGACTAACACCAACACCCAGGCTCGCCGTTGAGCAGCTCGGCGGCCCCTCCAAGGGCTACTACTTCGTCCCGCACGGCGAGTACGCCGCCCAGGCGATGAAGGGCCTCGGCGCGACCACCACCAACGCGAACTACCCCAACGACCACACCCACACCGCGCCCTTCCTTGCCGATGCTATTCACAAGTCCTTTGTCCTCGGCCTCAAGTGCGGCACCACTGCACTCGCCGGGCTTGCTAAGAACACGACTGCTTCTCTGACGTCGACCTACCTCGGCGGATGTGTCGACACGTACAACTCCACTGTCCACGCTCTGCTGCGATAAATGCACTCTTTCTCCCCGTTCATATTTATTAAAATCTTATCTCAAGTACATAAAACTTGGATTCATGTACATACTTCAGCCCCTGGGGGCTTGTTCGGAGTCGATGGCGTATACTCCTCCGAGCTGAGCGTATATATATCACAATGCACATAAGCACTTCTGCTGCCTCTACCGCTGTCTTCACTCATAAACAGTGACTTCAAACTGATTCTTCTTCGAGCTCGTGATGATTCTACCATGATGCTATTGCAACTACAGTCTTTTGTTATACTACCATGTGTTAGTCATTACCTTACCCCTCCACTGCGTCTGATCGACGACCCGCGCGATCAGCATCCATGAGCTACAGGCGCTTAGAGGTGATTAACCTTCACGGCATTCATTATTGAGATTAAGATCTGATGATCTCTTTATACCAGGGATGGGCGTTGCCCGAATATCTCATCTCGGCACCCCAGGTTTCAAGCAATGTTATCAGGCCCTCAACCACCCGTATGAGTCCGACGGCTCAATGTTACATTGGTGCGCAGCTCAGAAGAATTAAGGTTACGACGTCGCCTTCTCCAAGACCATCAAACTCGGCAAATCCATGGTGAACCATCGGATCCGACATCCTACCTTAGCCCAGCATAGTCGGCCTCGGACCGCCTTGGATCCGGCGGGGGAGGCTAAACAAACTTGAACCATTCAAGGGTTCGACGTCATCACATCTTTGACGACACCATACGAAAGACTCATCAATCATCGGAGGAGGAAGCACACCAACTCAACTACGAAAAGACCAACAAACCATTGCCTTCGCTCAAAAACTCACCAGCTTAATCGAAACTCAATCACCCAAGCCCGCAAAGATGGCTACCACAGAGATCCCCAAAACAATGAAAGCAATCCGCGTAACATCCTTTAACAACCCCTACGAAATCCAAACAATCCCCGTTCCCTCTCCAACCTCTCTAGCCCCTCACGACCTCCTCGTCAAAATCGCAGTCGCATCCTACTGCCACACAGACAGCATGGTCTCCTCCGGCATCTTCGCCACTTCCCTCCCCTGCACCGCATCCCACGAAGGCTCCGGCACTGTCGTCGCTGTCGGCCCGGCGTCCGCATCCTCAGACTTCAACTTCAAAGTAGGCGATAGAGTCATGTGCGGTCTCCCGCTTCACCCGTGCGGTTCCTGCTTCGACTGTACTTCTGCACCAGAGACCTTTCGGCAGTATTGCAGCCGCATCGAGGGCCACGTCGGGGTCCATGTGGACGGGTGCTTTGCGGAGTATGTCAAGGTCGACGCGCGATCTACCGTGCCGATCCCGGATGCCGTCTCGTTCCTCAGTGCCGCGCCGCTGGCGTGTGCTGGACGGACGGTCTGGAGGGGTGTGGTGCAGGCTGGGCTGAAGGAGGGCCAATGGCTTGCGATCCTGGGGTCAGGAGGCGGGCTAGGTCATTTGGGGATTCAGATTGCCAAGGCTTTGGGCTTACGCGTCATTGGCATCGATGCGCGGGATGAGGGGTTGGAGTTGACGAGGACGAGCGGCGCGGATGTGGTTCTTGACGCGAGGAAGAAGAAGGAAGATGTTGTGAGGGAAGCGAAGGATGCTGCGAATGGAGGGGAGGGTGTAGATGCCACGCTCAACTTGTCTGATGCGGATTCGGCTGCGGCTCTGGCTTGTGCGGTGACAAAGATGCATGGGACGGTGGTGCAGATTGCGCAGCCTGATGAAGTGCAGATCCCGTTCCAGGAACTGGTATTTCGGGATGTGAGGGTGAAGGGGAGTTTGCTGTGTTCAAGGGAAGAGAGCGTTGGGTTGATGGAGCATGTTGCGAAGAATGGGATCAAGCTCAAGACGAATGTCTTTCATGGGTTGGACAAGATTCATGAGCTTGTTGAGCTTGTGCACACGGGGCAGATGAGCGGCAAGGCTGTCATTGTGGTTGACGAGCAGCAGATGAAGAATGAGAAGAAGCTCGGTGCGAAGTTTTGATGATTGAATTAACGAGATCGCAAATGACCTCGCTCTTAATGCTAATAAGTATGATACAAACGCAATCCCCATACATAAATCATGACTCTGCAGAGCGGTTGTGGTTGACCACGTCCCTCCTTTCCTTATCCCAGGGGCTTCCACCACGGTTCGTCGGCGTATCAGGCGAGTGGCTCACAATCTTGGTATCGACCGGAGACTGCCTGGGTTTCTCATTACTCTTGCTGGAACTCGTGAAGAACCCTTGGATCTTGGACCCAATGCCTTCTCCCGAACTGCCACTGCTTCCAGAGGTACTAGGACCGTTACTCTTCCCGGTCAATGCCCCCGTCAATGTACTCGACCCAGGTGTCATAGAAGGACCATGCGTCTCAATCGCCCGGGTATTCGAGTTTGCCCTTCCTGGTCCGCCTCCAATCTCCCCAGCGTCAGAGGGGAACTTGTCCTTGGGACCCTTGGGAGTATCACGGTCGGCGCTGCTGCCACCTCGATTGCCGGTGCTCAGCTCCGCGCCACCGGTGGCACCCGTGTTGGTGCCGATGCCTGCGCCGCCGAGGCCATTATCGCGTTTCGCGTCGGCGGCTTTCTTGCGCTGCTCTGCGACTGCGTCGGAAGACGGGCGGGAGTTATCTGCGTTGTTTGCGATTTGTTGGGCAGGGTCGCCTGCGGTTGTAGAGGGCTTGCGGACGTAGTAGATGCCGCCTCCTAGAAGGGCTGCTGCGCCCATTAGGGGGACTGCGTAGTTTTGACGGGACATTATGTGGAATTTGTTCAATGTGTGAATTGTTAATTGTGAGTTGTGTAGTTGTGGTGATCTGAGGTAGTAAACTTCCTTCGTAGAAAAGTTGATTGGTAGAAGGGTTGATGGAGGTAAGGTAAGGAAGGTGAGTACGGAATCTGTCCAGCTTGTATCAATGAGCAAGCTCAGAGATCAGGTTTGTTTTGCTGAGCTACCTGTGACGAGTCCATGGCATCATCCAAAGACCAGCTCTTTCGCTCCATGGTGTCTCATGCGAGGCGTAAATCTATGACAGCTTCTCATGTGGGCAATGACATCAGCATATGGTGCGAACGGTCCGCGCTTGCGGAGCTACTAGACATCCCATAACCGATCGGCAGGGACCAACTTGAATGATGAGGCCATGATTCGTCAATGGGGTTAGTCGCAGATTAGTCGCGGCCCATTCTCCAGAGAATGAGCTAGTGAGACATTTCCATCTGTGAACTGGGGATGAGGCTTGGTGCGAAATGGTGTGGTTGTTCAAGTGGAAGAACTTCTGCTCGAGAGGCGTACTCATGTCCTACGCGACGACAAGCAACCCCATGCTCTCTGTGTGGCAGAGATTAGATCGGATCGGATCGGACGCAGTGGACCGGTGCCGATCGTCACATTGCCGGCCCCAAGTGGGCAATCTGCGGGTTCTTGGCTCCACGCTCCACCCAGGAGCTCCGGTTTCTCTCCCGGACCGGCGCGGCATCGGATCGGATCAGAGTTCGATGCTCTTATTCAACCAGACGCAGGAGAATCATCACATTTTCTCTATCCCTGGGTATCGCCAGTAATCGACTCAAGCCCCTCTCTTCAACCCAACACCCTGCTCCTCCATCCAACTCTTCCTCATTCCCAGTCGTCTCCTCAACACCATACACCCAGCCCCCGCAACTGAAGCCGCGAAACAAAGCGCCTGCAAAATCACAAAGCCCGTCCCAAACCGCCCATTGACATCCCCCTCCAGACCCCTCGGCCGGTTAACATATTCCTTCAGCAGCATCCCGTTCCCTCCCAACGTAAACGCCGGCAAAAACGCCGCAGCCGGCAACATAAACCAGCACCACCCGCGATACCGATCCCAAAACACCGGCGGCAACGCCTCAATCTCCGCTCTCGTCCCGCGCGGACACGGACACACGCGCTTGATACATGAGAAGTAGCACTGGCATCGCAACCAGCTCGGCCGCACGGCGATGAGCAGCTCCGTGACGAAGAGGTAGGATACCACGACGAGCGCATATACGAGGGCGATGTTGGCTGTCGCGGTGGGGAGGATGAGCCACGAGTTGCGAAAGGCGCTGAGGAAGGGGTTGTTCTGGCAGGCGTCTTGGGCGAAGTGGTAGCATGCCCATTCGGACTCGGGGAGGCGGAGGGCGTGAGCGACGGCGCCGAAATCGTAGGGGAGGTGAGGGGATGAGTCGAGAGTGCCTGCGAGGGATTTGGATGGGTAGGTATAGGCGAAGGAGGCGGCGAATTGGTGCATTGTTACGAGGTAGGTGTTTGGGTTCGTTTGTGATGCGATGATGCCGTCAAACTGTGGGTTCGTGAGGGTCAGTCCATGTTGAAGAGTTCGCGATGATCGAGAGAGCCTTCTGCTTACCTCCACTATAGCGAGGCTCGACAGCCCAAGACGTTGGGCACCGTTGCTGTCGCGGATTACCCAGGTGCCGGCCGTAAGAGTCAAGATCTGGACGAGAGCGACGAAGAGGGCGAAAATGAACGCCAAAACGAGCAGCAACGGGCGCATGAGATGCCGCCGACCAGGTGAGACTGGCTCTGAGGGTGAATGATCCATTTCGGTGACTTTTTTACCCTCAGTCGTGGACGATCCAGATTGTCAAGCTCTTTGTTTCGCTGCCTGCGATGTGGTTGATGCAAAAGCCATCAACACTTGGAACCCCAGCGTTTACGGCGCAGACGAAACTGTGAAGGCGCCGGTAGAGTTAATAGTTTTAGCCTCAAGGGATACGGGTGATCTTAACTGATCATCATTTGGCTGGTAGGGTCTCAGTCAGCTTCAGCTCGGGGGCTGTGCTGTGCTGCAGCGGCGGAGTTCCTCGCGTCCTATAAACGGTCATCCCAAACAAGCGTCGGGAAGGATTCTTAGTTTATTGGCCAAGTTCAACCATGCGGTTCGTATTTCGTCTTGTTCAAGGTGATCATGGCGCCTTCAATCAAAGAGATCGAGATGCCAGTTGTGTATAAGCAGGCTCACAAGACTTGATAATCATGGTCAAGATGGATGATTCGTCGCGATGTCCACGTGCGAGTAGTTCCCGCCACCGTTTTGGAGACCTCCCTGCCATTGCGCTGAGCGACCTAAATCGCCTCATTGCGGAGATCCGCTTTAGCATGTCAATGCCGCTCACATTGACTCACAAAATATGAATGATGTTTGCCTCCCCCTCACGGACGAACTTCCCACGGCCTCGTATTCACTTATAAGAATTGATTCTACGCAACATTCAGGCGTGGAATACCAGAAATTTGGAATTCCATCAATACCTCGCGAGGCTTTTCAAAGTAGCACCCGTTGCTACAGCTGGGCTGCTCTCGCCAGTAAGGATCTCAATTGTCGCAACGATTCATGAGTACTTACCCAACGACGACGTATCCCGCCTCAAACGAAATATGCCCAGTCGTATCTTCTATATAATAGAT
The DNA here is from genome assembly GCF_030869305.1 of Colletotrichum tamarilloi. Lineage (NCBI taxonomy): Eukaryota > Fungi > Ascomycota > Sordariomycetes > Glomerellales > Glomerellaceae > Colletotrichum > Colletotrichum tamarilloi. The sequence goes on from NW_026849629.1 coordinate 12,349, forward strand.
CAAAATGGCTTGAGTTGTCATTGACACTTATAGAACGGCTGGTACATTCTGCGCCAATAGTGCCATTGAACGGGGACAGGTGAGTCGTCCGGGCAGCTGTGCCTTGAACCTGGTGGAGCTTTCATTTAAGCTTACTGCCAATGCGGGAACTTACGACAGGCTAAGGTAGGCGTCATTCATGTGAGTTTCACAGCGTTCAATGCCTGCTAGATTGAAGCACGCCTCATGTTCGAGACTTCCTATCAATCTCAAAATGAGATGAGCATTCTCGCGATATAGCGGTATGGATAATTGGCTTTCAAGGTGTATGGTGACGCCAGCTCAATGCAGATGTAATCGCTTACAAGAAAACACACGCTCTCATTTGACATCACGATGAACGCCCCCAGCTCGTGATCTCCTATGCTATCTCAACGGCCCTCATCTAGAGCAAGACGTGTCGAATTAGAGCTTAAGATTTTCAAGAAGACGGAAATGTGTTTATTACAAGGGTTTCAATGGATATCTCGTCTCAAACAACATCCTTTTTGCCGCTCACCAGGGCGGCCGCGGAAGTTCCCCTTTACCATCTACCGGCCAACCATCACATAACTCCTTAGAGCTACGAGAAAGACTCTCACGACGTCTTCCACTTCTCAAAAGACTTGAACACCGCCAACCCACAAACACCCGCCGTCCACCACCCGTCCCTCTCCAACGGCACACTCGGCCCAACATAGACCTGCCGCGGATGAACCAGCGCCATCTTCGCCAGATCCAGCAGCTTGACAGAGTTCCGTGACAACAACGCCCAAACATCGTCGAACAAGACCGCACCGAGTACCCTCACAGTGCCGTCGAACTTCCAGTCCCGCCTCATCGTCGGTCTTCCAGCTGCATCTCGAGACGGCCTCCTCTCCCTCGTTGACGGATCCCTATCCTCCCTATCCTCGTCATCCGGCTTGGCTAGCAAGACAAAAGAACCCAGGTCGCCGTGGGGAATAATTGGTTCCGCGTCATCTTTGACTGGGTGCAAGTATGAATCGATGGACGCCTTGTCCGCGACCAAAAAAACGCCTCCGCTGAGAGTCATGAAGCCCTCGCACGCCGGAGACTTGCTATACCCCTGATAATGTCTGTCCACTTGTCAGCAACCCAAGCTCACATCATACTCCCAATCAGCGGGGTAACTCACCTCTTAGCCGCTTCAATGTCGTCCTCGGGAATCCCATATTCCCGCCCATCAATCCATCTCACCTTGCACATGGGCTTCACATCACCAGCCCCATCAACACCCTCTCCCCACGCCGTAACATCATCCTTAAACTTTTCCAAAAACGCCTTCCACTCCTCATCAGAATGCTCATACGACACACGATACCCAATATAACCCCAAACCCTAAACGGTCGATGAGTCGCCGTCTGCATAATCCCCTTCACACCAGCAATCCACGGCTCATCACCCACCTCCGGCACCGCCCCTCGCAACTCCCTCCTCGCCTGCTCATACTCCCTCATCTGCGCCCGACACGTTGCCTCCATACCCCTCGGATCAGACAAGGCCGGCACCTCCCTCCCCAGCCTGACATTCTCCATCGCGCGCTGAACCTGCGCCGACCGACTGAGATACCGGCACCGAATCCCGTAGATCCTGGAGCGGAGCCGCATATCATACGGGTATGCCGTCATCGGCTCCCGCCCGTCATACCCGTTCCAATTATCCCTCAGCCTCGGCGCCGCAGAGGTAAGAGTGCGGAGGGTATACCCCCACAACGGCACCATAATCTTCGTATCCGCCTTGTTCGTTATCTCGGTGAGGTCGTGAAACCGGTCCAGGATCTTCATTTGCGCCGCAGACGCCGGGCCATCGGACACGGGTGTGGTCTGACGCAGCTGGAGCAGAAGAGACTCTTTCAGCTCCCCTATCCGCGCCATTACCCACACGTGCGCTCTTGCCGCTATGGTACTAAAAAAGTCCACGATATACTCCTCCCACAGCGCCGTCACGCTCACCGGACCCCCGCGCCCCTTTTCCCTTCTATACGCATTCAGAGCTTTCTCAAAGTCGTGACACGCATTCCAGACACCATTGCACCCCTTCCGCATCCTCTCCTCATTATGCGGGAGGTTAAGATACTCGAACGCATCCACTACAGCACATAGATGCTGACACGCGCGCTGAATGTTATCCAGCTCATGCAAACCCTTCTGGCGCCACCTCGCAATCGACATGGGCGGCGCGCCGCAGAGCAGACGGGTGTTCATGTGGTGCAGATCGCGATCGCACTCCGTGCTCGTCGAGGTGACGATGGAGAGCATGTCGCCGAAGCCCGAGACGGTGGTCATGGCTCTGTTCATGAAGGAGTCTGCGCGGATGGAGCAGGTGTTGTAGGGCGCCGGGGCCCAGTCGTTGTAAGGGCGTGCGCAGAGCGTCTTTTCATCTTCGTCTTCTGGCGATGGGAGTGATCGCGTTACGGGTTTGCCGCTGAAGAGGTGGCCTGTTCCCATGAGGAGGAAAGAGAATTTGACTACGAGGTCTAGAGGGAGGGCGTTGACGTCGCCTAGAAGATGGAGAGGTGAGTAATGGTGTTGTTAATGTTTGGTTCTGGGAGACGATTGTAAGGACATTGTCACAATTCATCAGTAGCACCTACCGATCATGACGAGATGGGGATGTAAGTAATTAGGGTTGACGACGTCTATCCCCCTCGGGATGTTCATCGTTTCTGCGGAACGCCGAGACATGTTGACGACTTGTTTCAGTGGCGCTCAGTGAAATGAAGCAAAAGCGAATCGTAATTGAAAAGTAAGCGAAGAAAAGAGTGAAAATAGCGTCAAAGACACTCACTTTATAACCGTCAGCGACGTCCAACACGTCCAACACCAACACCAAATGTCGGACGTTGGAACAAGAATCCTACAAGCCCCGCCATTTCTGCCTGCTGAAGCCCTGTCGCCCCCGCCGAATGAGCGAGGTCAATTGAGACAGGGGCAAGCCGGGGCGTCGGGAGGGAGAGGCATCTTAGTGGCCCCAGTAGCCTGGAATGTGTGCTGAAGCGGCCCTAAACGGGCATCGCTGCCTGGATGAGAGGCCGGGGCGGAGGATCTAGATTTCGGGGATAATCCGATGTTATTTGTGTGTGAGTGTGGTTGCGAGAGGCTAATGAGTGAGGCGAGAGATGTTTCTTATTGGACATAGACGTGAGTGTGTGAGCGTAGTTAAAGTAACGAATGGCATCGTCAGAGTCCACTACATTTGACCAGGAATTGTCCTATACGCTGAAGAAGTGCATCTCATTGTCCTGAGAGACCTGCATAATCACAGTCATCCAGTTCTGTTTTTAGGACACCGCTGTTTGCTGTCGGCAAAGTTCAGCTCTTATAAAGCGGCGTTCGAAATCCGCCACAGCTCTGTTTCCCTAATCCTCAAAGCTGCTTTAACTTGGGGACTGTTAGAGCGACGGCAACCACCTCAAATTGGTGGCGGGGCCGTGAAGATTTCCAAAAAAAATATATGAGACGAGGGAAAGTGTCTAAGTAAACGAAGTGAACTCAATCGAGGGTGTTGTCGACCCGATCTTCCATACAGGTGTTGGGGAGTCTTCGGTTTTGAATAAGCATGAAGGCAAATGAATCACATAGTCAGACTCGTATGTCTCCAAACAATGCGTAGGTGCTAATCTATCGTCCCGTCGCGTGAACAGCCGTAGCATACAAATGTCTATAAGTCATCATAAACCCCGGCCTAGTGTAGAATTGATTTCGATTATATTGATTTGCAGTAATTGCATAGTAACGCTCTCTAGAGTATTGTCTCTCGAAAGCTCTTCAAGGAACCGACTGAAGCGGGTCGAGAGCTTCCATAACCCATCCCTACATGAACTCCAGCGCTACAATAAACACAGTAAACCACAATAGGTATATCCTGACATACAAGATGGTAACGGGTACACATCGCTGATTGATGTCGCAAAAAGACGAGGTCAACAACACTCTCAAAAACCCCCCTCGTCACCTAAGAGGCCACCCTTCCTTCTCCCGGTATAGTGGCGGGCCCGGCATGTCGCCCTCCATCTCAAACACCTCGTTGGTGTCGGGCAACTCCTGAGGCCTCTCCATCGTCTCCATCTCCATCACCGTCGTCGAGTCTAGCTGTGCCGTCGTCGTCGGTGACCGCGGCGAGTGCAGCGCCTCGTCACCCACGACAGTAGTGCCCGTTCCCGGCCTCGCCGTGCTGGGTGACATGATATCCAGAGACGACTTCCCCACCGGCGCTTTATGTGCCATCGTCGGCGCCACCGAGTCCGATTTCGAGTCGCTGTCTGCGCTACCGCCGTTCTCGCCTGCTGCTGCTATCTTTTGTGCGTGCCGTCTCTTGCGTCGTCGCCAGAGGAGGATGAATGCCAGCAGCGCCAGCACGAGCGTCCCCGCCACCGACCCAACCGCGATCGCAATCGTCGTGCCAACTGAAATACCCCCTCCCCCTCCGTCCGATGACCCGGTGTCCGATCCGGCTGGTGTACTCGTCGCCGTCGCCGTCGCAATCGAATTACTCCCCGTCTGCGCCCCCGTCGTCGCGACCGTCTCCCCTCCGCTCCCCGTAGCTGTAGCCCCTGTATACGTCGCCCCCGGCACCGTCGGATCCGTCTCCAAAATACTCAAATCCGAACTCGCCCACCGCACCTGCACCGCATACACCAGCGCCAGCTGCGAGGTCGGCTGATTATCGCTATTGTAAAACGACGTCGTCGGGATCGTGGAAATACACTTGCTGTACCCGTAGCTCTTGGTGTCGGTATAACAGACGTACCCCGTCGGGCAGCACAGCCGCGGGGTCTCGCCGACCGTGACGGGCCCGCCCATGCCGACGGCGCCGTCCTTTGAGGTTGCGAGCAAGGTCGGGAACGCGCAGCCTTCGGTATAGCCTGATGGGCAGATGCCGGGGGAGTAGTAGCCCCAGCTGTAGTCGTTGACCTGGTGCCATGATGTGGGCATGCATACTACGCTCGAGAGGGGCGGCGTGATTGTGTTTGTCCAGTAGAGGGAGTTGCAAAAGTCTGGCGTCGCGAAGACGGTCGTTAGAGGCGCCGCGCCTCGTTGGGTTGTCATTGGATTCGGATCGGACGTCGTCGTCATTTGGAATGCTGTGTTCTGTATATACTTTGGGTAGGGAAATATTGGCCTCTTCTCCACGCGCTGCTGGGAATGGCAGCGGACCGATTACTGCTGCTCTTCTTGCTCCGACAAGAAGATGAAACTAAGAATCAATTCCAGTCAAGGGTGTCTCGAATGTATGTTCTGGTTCTTTCGTATCCTTTTTCGAGTTCGACCCCCTTTACTCCATATTCTGCCTTACAGATCGCAAAACGATTGCAGAACCGTGGTCTTGGCCTCGTGGGATGGTCCCGTAACTGTTCCCCCAAAATCCCCGATATCGAAGGGTCCGTTGGGGCAGCGTGAGCAACGTGTAGTGGGCCGCCCGGTGGGATATCAGCAGTCCAGTCTCGAAGAACGCGGGCGGGAGATCTTCCAAGACGCAATACACGTAAAATTTCGATCAACGTTGAAAAAGAGTCCAAGTTTGACCGAATAGGTAGGGCAGTAAAGTTAAGATGGTAAATTGGCAGGAAAACAGGAGCACAGATTTCCCAAAGAGTAAACAGCACTGGACACAATACTTCTTGGACAGACTTCCCAGCTATCCGATGGCCGGGGACACCAAGGGTTTCGGGACGGGGACCATCCCACCCCCTCCTTGCTAACAGAACTGCAGTCTACAATACTGTTAGTGGACTAGTCCGCGGACAACAGAGACGGTCTGAAGCAAGAAAGGAAAAAAATGGTCCAATTCCATTTCTTGGTCTTTGGGAGGCCTTCCTCTCTGGGCGGGCGCGCGCTCCGAGCGCGAGTCATAATCGGGGGCGATCAGGGGACGGCTCCACCGCCGTCATAAGTGTCGTAATAATGTTCTGGATTCCCAGTCATCCCCAGTGTTGTGCACTCTTGTCCGTGTCAAACTGGCAGTGTCTTGTCCCTCTGGTGCTAGCCGAAATAAAGACTCGAGGTGCCGCTAACCGCTAGTTGCCCGCGCTTGTTGTGCGAGTTACTTAGTTGACTTGCTTGCAAATGGTTCAGATCTGCAAGAGAATGCGATGGATACGAGGTTTTCCGCGTCGTGGTCAGTGATTTGATTTTCTGCCCTCTCTGGAGTCTCTGATGGTCAGTTTACCACCTACCTATCTGTGCCATTTACCCGAGACAGCGAAGAACGGCAGCATACTTGACGTCAGGTGGCGTATGAACCGCGGTCTAGTGTCTAGTGTATCAATTGGCACAAGAACGGTCCTTGACCGATAGCAACGTCGGCCACCGTGCCGAGAATCACTAATCCGCAGGCAGGTTCATCAACTTTACCAAGATTTAGCCAATTGGCCGACTACAGAAACTGGATCGTGGTCGTAGGCGTGGTAGGCACGTGAAATTCAATGTAACATTAATAAAACGCTAACAGATGAAGACCACCCTTCATCCCAGCTGGTTTCTGGTTTCTCTGCTCAGGTTACCCCGTCGGCCTTTTGTGATTTTCCAACAATGCCGTTTTATTCTTTTCAGTGGAATAGTCGCCTATGAGTACTTGTGAAGGTGTCAACTGACGGCTGGAGAACTCCGGAAATATGGGAAAATCCCAAACGTGGCTAAGCGGCCAAGCCAAAAAGCAACTGATATGAAGCCATGCCCGGGCCCGTGAGCGGGCTCGAATTCCAGGCCGGACCCGACTTGCGCTTCGCCAGCTCGCGTAAAGAATAATCCCACGACTCCGGAAGCGAGTAATTCATAATAACAGCCGCACTTATGACATCCATAGAGAGTGGGAATACCGCATGCACGGCACGCTCCTATATGAACCCGTGTGACCCTCTTCCCGTCGCAGAATCGCAGCCACGCCCAGGATATGCAAGGCACGCCAAACTTCAGAGGCTATTGAACTCTGTCCCCTTCTCCGTGGATCATCCAATCATTACTTTTGACACCCATCTGTCAACTCAATTGGGAAGAACAGAGTGGATGGCTTTCTCAGGAGGTGGGGGGGCCAACCAGGCCAGGCCGAGCTCAGCTTGACTTTTCCTTTCTGTCTCAGTGTTTTTCTGCCCACTTTCTGGAGGGGCGCAGCAGGCAATCCCTGAGACTTTTTTCACAATGGAGTTTTGCGGATGGAGATTCTGGCATTCTGCACAGCCGCCATTGCGACTAGCTCGGCTTTTTCTCCCGCGGCTTTCTCAAATTCTGCTGCTCTTCTCCATCAGCATCCCTGGTGGCCTAGGCTGGCACAACTGGCTGGACCTTGCTGGAGTCCTGCGGCTGTGGACAAGTTGGACATGGCAAACCTGCAAGGCTGGGCCAATTCCATTTTCGATGAAATGGATGATGGAGCAGAACAGAAGCTGTCCTTGTCTTGGCTTTCATGCGGCAGCGTGTAACAAGCGACCGGTGGGTGAGTGGGTGGGTGGGATGTGCACGCGAATGGGCAGCCCTACCAGGCGAAACCTACCGTGTCCAGACGAAATGGCAGAGAGATCTTTCGACAGTTACACCCGCCAGAACAGGGAAAGCAAGAAGGCAAAATGTTTGAAAAAAATAATGCGTTGTTGAATCGACAAAAACCAAATTTCCATCCATAGGGCCCCTCAGCAACAAAATAAATGCCTCGTGGCGGAATCGAACCGCCGATCTTCTCATGTCACTAGGTACTAGTGAGACGCTATACCACTTAGCCAACAAGGCGATATTTGAGTGGTCCAAATTGTAGTTTGTGTAGTGTCGCGCCAGCTCGCGGACTCCGCTCGAGCTGCAGCGCATCGCGACCTCAACGACTAGCCAAGAAGCAGGCGCAGCCGAGCGCGTTGCTCAAAGGCCCTTCGTACCGAGAGCTATGTCTTATAGTATTAGCTTGTGTCGCCTATTTCCCGTCATCTTGGTTTCCTTCTCGTCGTTAGTCTTCGACTCGTCTCTGAGGCCCGTAAACTGCAGCCTCGATATTGACATGTTGAGAAGGAACATGGCGAATAAGATCCCATACCCAGTAGTAATTGCTCGCGGCATAAATTTTCTCCTTTCCTATTATGTCTCATCATCGTAGGATGATGGCCCTTGCTTCATGTTCGTCGAGTCGAGACCGAGTCCTCTTCTTTCAGCGGGGTGAGGCGACTATCAAGCCTTATTAGCAAAGGTCCGGATACCCCTAAATCAGGTATTGCTTTTTATCTGAGTCTCATCTTTTTCCAATTGCCTGAATCGGATGGCAATGAGACTGGCTCTTCTAGAATTTTCCGTGGGTGTTTTAATTGGGGTTTCTTTTCTTGTCAGGGGTGAGTCATTTCCCTCCTAGACGTTGGTCCCAGTGGATTGGTATTTGAAGGCAGCATTCAGGATTACCAAATCCCTGGCGAATCTATGCAGATAAAACTTGGGAAGGAGTCCGTTTCATGAATCACTTGACGCGTAAGAAAGCGGCTGCGTCGGTGTTTACATGTCGGTTCGCGTACGTCACGTGGTGGCTACCCGTGGTGGCGGTAGGAGAGAGGTATGGCAGGCGCGGCCGGGACGTTGATGAGAAACCGCAACGGTATACCTCTTCGGCTAACACCACTTGACAGAGGGATATAGGTCTACTCGTGGCCAATCCTGTCACCAACGGCAGCAGGCGCCTCACAGGCCTGTGAGGTCAGGTCAAACTGCCGTTTGGCGGGATGGTTACGGGCGAGCCTGATCGACTGGCTTAGCCTACGCTAGGTTCGAGGTTCGAGTCCCAGCATGAGCACCAGAGATGTAGCCCCCAGTTCAGCACCGGGGGGGTGAACTCTTTTTGGTTCTTGTGAGTAATTGGGCCTAAACTTCGTGATTGCAGGCTTGATATCTTGACGTTTCGTCGGCTTGAGAGTCAAGGCAGTAATTCGTTGAAGTGCAAGAAGTCATCCATGATCTTTTAGTACGATTGATGGGTTTACTGACCAGAAGACAAGATTCAAGTCGATATGGTGCGGCCAAAGGGCGCAATAATGAGGGCAGATTGGTGGCTGTCTCAGAAAGGCAGTGACCACCGCGAACGCATTGATATGCTAGTCTTCCCGAATCGAAACGGGGGCTTTTGAGGGACTACTAGATCAACCCTATAAATAGGTAGGAATAGACATGTTTCTTTTGCTATGAAATCCATCATTGCTGGTCATTTACCAAAATAGGGATCAGGATGGCCATGTCATGAGTGGATAGTTGATGGAGTTGTGGATGGATAGGTCGTGGGCAAACGGAAAACTCGAGTCTTTCTTACCCTAAGTATATTTGCAGAAGTTTCATGAACGTGAGTAGCGTGTTCTGTAAACATTCATACTGAAAAAGGCAGTGCAAGCGTCGCCATCCAGAGACATATTCCCAGCATCAACACGCACTTTCTTAGCCGTTGGCAGGTATCATGCGGTTGAAACAAAAGTGTTGGCATTTATCACAAGGTAGATGGATGTGACTCTTGTGAGTCTTAAACCGGATCTTTGGTGTTAGCAGCGTTGATCTTGTGGACCTGTTTCACAGAAGGGACAAAAGCATGGAGCATTTCCTTTATCAGTAGCGCTGCCTGATTAGGCCTTTGTTGAAAACGCGATGTTGTGAATTCTGTTGGTCTGTGAATATCCCAAGGCCTTCATTTAACCTTGCTAACCCCATGCATCCAAGCGTTGTTCAGATCTTGAAAAGGTTCAAGACAACAGATTGCACGGTGGCATGATGGCGGCCTATTCAAGGCTCCTCTGAACCTGCCCACAATCCAAGTGAAGTATGTGCAAGTCCTGTCACCCCGTGATAGCTCCTTCCTTCAAATCTGGCCCTCGGCGGTCTCAGCATTCTCAGCATTCTCGAGCTTCGGCTTGATATCCTCGGCAGTGGTATCCTCCAGCTCCTCCTTGACCTTGGCAGTACGTGCCTTCTTCTTGGAAGGCGTGCCCTGCTTCTCAGCATTATTGCCATCCTCCTCATCGGAAGGCGCCTTCTTCTTCGGGGTGCGCTTGACACGAGCCTTCTTGACCGGAGTACCGTCCTCGTTGGTGGCAACAGCGCCGCCGCCAGTGAACCAAGTCGGGTGCTTGTTGACGGCTGCGGTGACGCGCATGCGGGCGGCATTGGTGCTGGCGGAGCCAAGCTTGGCGGCAAGAGCATCGTAGTCAAGAGCAGGACGAGCCATGAGCTCCATGATGGCGATCATGAGCTTGATCTCGGACTCAGTGCAGTCGAGGCCAGCGGCGGCAGCACCGGCATCAGAGTTCTTCTTAGGAGGCATGGCTGTTTGTCTGAGGCTGATGTTAGCTAGGTAAAGTAAAGAGCATGTGAGCGGTAGGTATAACAAAGAACTAACAGTGGTAAGAGATGTACGAGCTGTACCTGTACTGATGAATGAGGTGGATAGAGTTGGCAAAGCAGTTGCATGAAAGGCAAGGTGAGTGTGATGCGTCGAGGTGAAAAAATTGGCAAGGCTGGGTGAGAAGGAGAAGCCTTTTTGTAGGTGAGAGAAGAGAAGCAAGATGGAAGAAGCAAGAAGGGAAGGGGCACTGACCCTGAGAAGAGCAACAGATGGAAGGAACAGCTTCTGCCTCTCAAGGCAGGTACATCTCCAACTTTAGTACAAATGGAAGGAACTTTCCAAATGGGCTTTATCTTGAGATCGAGGAGGCAGGCGCACTCTCGGCGGCATTTCCTCGAACTACCTTACTTCAACACAAGCTTGCTTACTGGGTTCCTGCATAATGGCTTGCGCTCCGCGAGTTTCTTCGCACTTAACTTGGGTAGGTTCACCTGGCTTCTTCTGCCTTCTCGTGGCCCTGGCTTATCCTGCAGGAACCACCAGCTCGAACACGGAGCTACCCTCGTCGACTCCCGACCATTCAGCAATCTCATCCCTCCACATCCTGCCAGTAGTATAGTCTCAGCAGTATCATCACTCGCCCCTTCTCCTCCGGCAATTCTATTGCCAAACGTGATGGGAACGCTTGTGAAGCCGACAGGTAGCTTACTTTGATCGATGACTGGAAAGTCGCTAACCCCAGATATCTCCAGTCTCTCCCATTTCTCATCACACCGTCGGTATTCAAGCAGCTTCTCCGTCAATGCTGGCACGTCAATGTTCTCAGCGGTGACTCCGCCATCGACAAAGACGATGAGGTCCTATTTGCCCTCATGGACGACGAAACGATCGCGCAGCGCTTCGGCACGACCAGGCCCGTTGACGAAAAAGCTGAACTTAACAAGGATGGCTAGCCAAACGTCATCAGGTCGTAGCTGGAGGTGTAGGTGTTGCTCCCAGGCTAGGACAGTGCTAATGAAGCCGTTTCTAGAGGCTACGATGGTGTCTTTTTCTGCGTCGGAGACGGTCGGAGACGGATGTTTGAACCGAATCCCGCCCATTCACATCGTTCTGGAAAGAGAAATGTTGGTGAAAGTCTTGAGATGGCGATGGTTTTTTGGTGCAATTGCCTACGACTACATCGTGGGGTCTGATAATGGTTGGCACCGGGAACGGGAAATATTTCTTCTGAGCGTTGAATCAGAAGTAAGCGGGCACACCCGTGGGACTTGGAGTTTGTGGGATTTTCAACAACCTCGTACTGTATTTATATTTGCGTCAGGTACCTAACAATACTCCGCTGTTGGTTCGTCGATGCCAAGAGACTGTTGGCGGAGCTGATTTGCCAGAGACTCCCCACTGCTTTTCTCGTCTGGCTGAGCAACATGAGCTATGCAGCATAAGACCGTAATTTTCCATCTTGTGTAGATGCTTTGTGTACCGCCTTATGTATCACGGTGTTTCAAATTATCGAATATGAAGACAGCATAGGTCTTGATTTCCGGGTATTATGTGTCCCAAATCGCCCGCGTTTGAAATTTGCATTGAGTGCCCATTTAGCCTCACATTGATTCTCTGCTTATACTCGGAATAAACGTTAGTAAGTCAAGTCAGGTATTTGCTTCACGGTTTAAATTTCGCGATAAACAGCAAGTGCCGTGGGCAGACAAAATGCTGTTGTCCAAGAAATGCAAGATTAGGTTTCAAGCACTAGATGTGATATATGACTGTCAAACGGTGTGGAGTGGCAACCGGGTTCCGTCCCACTTTCAGGGCAGGTTTCGTGAGACTTGGCCCTGGAACAGTTAGCGTTAAAACGACCATGGAGAATTTCTCAAAGTATGGGGAGAAGCGACAGCGAACTCAGAGTTTGTAGCTTATCATGTGGTTGAGATCACTTTGTTTTAGCGTTGGTGAAGCCGGGTGTTCAGAGTTTGGCACGGCCATGGAAAACGTGGGAGCTGTGAGAAATTAGGCTAGAGGCCAAAGCACCATCGTCACCCCTGAACAGGAGGGCCTCTTGATTAAACCTAGAATCAACGTCACAGCATCGAAAAGTGACACATCTCTATCTCAGAGCGAGTTGACTGGCCGTGAGAAGTTCAGGGGTTACATGGGGGCCTTTTTCGTTGTGATGTGTAGGGAATGTCAGCTTGTGGTAAGCTCATGAGCGAGTGCTTTCCTTACTCCAGTCAAAGCCCAACAGTTGCCCCACATTAGCATAATCATTATACAAAGAATACCTCAGGCACATCCAACAACGTTGAAGAGTGGATGGCATGTGGCGGTGTTCCTTGGAAGCAAACGACTGGAACGTCATATCATAGTTGACGAATCAGTATCGGAACAATCTACATTCACCAATAAGACAGGGACACTGTGGACAACTTGGGTGCTCGAAGAATTTTACTTCATTCTATCAAAGAATCGAGTTGAATTCTAGTGAAGATATGAGCTAACTGACAAGAACTCCAAGTTGCTTCAGGTAGATGTCACAACACCCGTCGCGTATGATATCCCAAATGCAAGGCCCAACAGCCTCGAAAACTATGTGACACACCTCCGCAATCCCACCTTACGCCACCATCCTTTGCTCTCTCGATAGATCAGAAGTTGCAGGTGGATGTGCTCTGCTGGCGACAGCATTGGCTGAAGCCGAAAAGTCCTACTTCAAGAGCGCACTCGTGTTGCTAGTCCCACAGGGTTAGCTTCAGTCTTGACTGCAAAAAGTATACGATCCGCTACTTACACCCTGCATGTTACCCTCAGAAGCCTGGCAACATCTCTCAGTCTGATCGTCCATGGGAACAACCTGGTCCTGATCGTTGCTGACGCAGCAGTAGATCGTCTGGGCTGCGGCGCTGTGAATAGGTGTTTGTGGTTAGTTATACTGAAACCAAATGAGATGAGGTGAAGCATAGACGAACCTGGCAGCGAAGCAAGCGGCGATGAGAGTGGCGACACGCATTTTGATAGTGTATGATTGGAAAGAGGTTTAAGTGAGTGTGAGTCTAATGAATGTGGTGACGAAGAGAGAGTGCTGGTAGATTGGTAATGACTATTGTTGAGTGACAGCAACGGGCGAAGTTGAGAGTATATTAATATCTGAAAAGATACACATGTATGCCTGTTCATGCTGTAGGAAGCTTTTCTTACGGCTTGCTTACACGCAGCTTTGCTCAGCCATGTAAACGAGTTTTACGAGCTTGGCAGATTCAAGTCGGAAAGACCGGGCTAAACGCATCGTACCACAACGACCGACTCGTGAGCTATAGTCTAGTACACATACGGCAGGACTTAATTAAACATTCAGTACAGCGTTGGGGTAGACCAAGTGATCTACACTATACAATTACACAGATCATAAATAGTATCAACCGAAAGCGAAACCCAGCCTGCCAATGACGACGTGTGTGGGGCGTAGGGACTTTTAGGGTTCCAACTCTTCGGGGTATTAAGATGAACCACCATATAGGCTCTTGAAACCCGGTCCCTGGCAATTAATTGTGGAACTCGCCTTGTTGCTTCAGAATTAAGGTTGGCCGAGAGTCCGACATCGTTACCGACAAGAAATCTGACACATGAGCCAGGAATAGACTTTGGGCAAATGCTAGCACAGGGACGAGTTTTACGCGCTTTCAGGAGTTTGCGCTTGTTTACAGTATATGAGAATCGCCGACCAAGAACTGCAGGAGTTGCCCGGGCGAAAAGCTTGCGGACTTGCGGATGAGGAGTTGACCCGACTGCCAACTAAACATCTGATCGACAACCCAGAAGCCGCGGTCTTACCACGGCCCTGCCGTTGCTCTATTAAATGAAGTAGATGCGCAATGCCTCGAGCTAGACCTTTTTGGACATCGAAGGTATATCGACATCATACGAGACAAACCTAGCTGCAGTGATGCGCAAAGATCGACTGACGTGCATCGCTTTGTAAGGCTGAACTCGCACGGGTTACACAGTCAGCGCCTCAAGTGTTCTAGAAGACATATGCATGATACCAATAAGGCACTTCTCTGGCCTAACAAAAAAATTTGACGACTTCGCTCTCGGTCTATTTCCGTACCTTTCTTCTACAACAGGAAACTACCGACTGAGCAACATTTCAACTTTCCCGATTCGCACAGCTCACAAGTCACAACCAAGCACGCCCCGGCAGAGTTTAGTTGCTAGTTCCTTGGCCTCTTCCTCGGTAGCGAGGAACTGGCCCTCTCCCTTATCCCAAGTGAGTTCGGTTATCGTGGCATGGCGTTCACCGGTAGGTTCCGTTGTGTCGCCCGCCCCCGTCGCCGCCAAGACGACATTCATGCGAAACTGTTCGTCCCCGGTCCAGCTCCTGTGCAAATGCACCACGAAGTCGCCGCGGGCGTCCGGCACATCTGCGCGGCACATCCAGCGATCTTCCATTTGCAATGGCTTGAAGCCTTTGAGGAGTTTCTCGGCGTCGTTGCGAGAGACGTTGAGGTTCCAGGTGGTGGTGGCGGGGTTCCTCATGGTTGGTGATGTTCTAATGGATGTTCTAATGGATGATCGGGTGAGTCTGACCCTTGTGGTTGATAGCGGGCCTTGTGGCAAGTCTGAATAAGGGAGAACGTGGGGCGTAAGGTGACGGCTAGAAAGTGGGATGTGGGAGATTTGAGATGGTAACAAGAATAAGGGTATTGCTCGATTTTGACTACTTGGGACGATGGAAGAGAGTTGATGTGGGTTTTGGGAATCTCGGATTAGACCCATCTACGTACGAGTCTTGATATACTTTTCGCCTACGCTAAAGCAGTCAGTCCTGGGTGTTGGGAACTCTGGCGGCATCATCTTCCTATTGTGGACTACAAGGCAGTCGGAAGATTTGCGGTAGGCCAGGATACGTGTGCGGCCTCTGCGGGATTGGAATCGGGGGCTGAAATATGGAAACCCGCTAGGGCCATCATATCAGGGGTGGTCTGGAGTATATTATATGGCACACATGATCTTGTCCAGGTCTAGGATTAAGTCAACATACCCACTTCCTGGCACCCCCCTGTTTCTGGCACCACAAAAACGATGGGATCACAACCCAACCTCCTCATTACTATTAACTATTGATCCTCAACCACACCCACTACAATACAGCTGCCAGCCTCACTAGGGCATTCAGAGTCGCTGGATTCAGCCGTGATAACCTCCTTTTCACCCGCTTCGATTTGAGCCCGATGGATATCCCTGATGTTCGCGAACTTCGTATTGGGATCG
>NW_026849630.1:0-27597 GCF_030869305.1 Colletotrichum tamarilloi
AGGGCAGCTTGCCCATCCCGAATTGAATGGCGGTTTTCGTATCGAAATCACTATATTGCGTTGAGCGCGTGCTTGGGATACATTGCGCGTATTGTGTAGTTAAAAAGTGTACTGTATCGTGTGATTTCCCTTGAAAGCGTGATCCCGTTAAGGTCGATCTTTTGTGCCTGTAAAGCCGGAAAAAAAACCACCACATAACTAATTATTATAACTAATTATTATAGCTAATTATTACGGCTGACTTCTACTATTAACCTTTTTAGCTAGCGCCGCTACGTAACGAAAAAAGTAGCTTACTTATCCTAAATTAAATAACGGTTTTTATATTAAAATTACTATATTATATTAAGTACGTACTTAGGATATATTATACGTATTATATAGTTAAAAAGTATATTATATCGTATAATTTCCTTTAAAAGCGTAATCCCGTTAAGGTCGATTTTTTATACTTATAAAGCTAAAAAAGAAACTACTATATATAATATACCCTAAGTACGTATTTAATATAATATAATAATTTTAATACGAAAACCGCTATATAATTAGGGATAAGTAAGCTACTCTATTACTTATTAATAATAAGCTAAGTAATATATTTATATAGTAGCGCTAATTAAAAAAGTTAATAATAAAAATTAGCTATAATAATTAGCTATAATAATTAACTATAATAATTAGAAATAGCTTTTTTTAATTATAAAAGTTCTAAATCTTAATAATAATATAAAGGTTTTTAGAAAAAGGGCTAAATAAGTTAATATTTATTACTTATACTAGAGCTCGTAAAGATTTTTTTTATTTTTATTATTTTTAATATTATTTAAGGGAATTAATATACCAGCGTTATAAATTAATATACTAGCGTCGCTCTTATACTAGCGTCGCTATTTTACTTTTTAATTAGTTTAAAAAAATAATACCTCCCTATAAAGGCGGTAAGGATAACTATACTAATATAGCTATTCTTATTATCCTCTCTAACCTAAGCTCTAATTTAAAATTTCTAAAAATAAAAATACTACTATAACCTACGTACTCGTTCGGAACTACTATATTACCTATTTAAGATTTATAAATCTTAAATTAGCTAATAATATAAGCTTTTATAAATTTTAAATAAGCAAGGCTTCTTTTTATTATATACTTAAAATATATAAAAAGTAAATTATAATAACGTTTACTTAACTACCTCTTTTAACGTAGTTATAATAATTTATTATTATTATAAACTATTTTTTATTAGCTCCGTTTCCTCTAAATATTAAGCTATATTAGCTATTTATTTATATAATTCCCCGTTATTCTCCCCTTACTAAAAACGCTAAACTAGCTCTTTATTTATTACTAAGACGAGCTCGATATTTAGTTTTAACTTAGCTAACTTATTTCTTTTATAAGCCTAGCTAGCATTAACTTATTCTTATTCTTAAATAAGCAGCCTTATTTTTTATTATTTATATTTTAGTTATTATAAGTAGTGCGGGCTTAACTAGCTAACTAGCCTTTTTTAGGTAAGGTTAGTTATAATAAAATAAGTTATATTATGTTTTTTAGCTTACTACGGAGGGATATAATAATCTTAGGGTTAAGGATTTAGTAATATAGATTTAAAAAAGACGTTTTTTAAAAATATTACTAAAAGTATATTTCTTATTTACTAAAAATAGCTAAATTTAATATTTTAAAATAGATCTTATAGTAGTATAGAATACTTAGCTTAATTAAAATAGTATAGTTTAGATTATAAGATCTAAGGGGATTTAAGAATAGCTTTTTACTAAATAATATTACTTTTTTTATAAGCCGGCCTTATATTTTAATTAAGGTAAGATATTTTAAAAAAAGTATTATTCGAAGTTCGTTTAAGTACTTAAAATAAGTATTTATATATTCCTAGCTTATAAGTACCTCGTCCTCTATATAAGCTTAATAAAAGCGTAGCTCTTAATTACTAATTATATTTTATATAACATTAACGAGCTAATATAAATAACTAAGACTATTTAAGAAATAACCTTTAATATTATTATTACTTAACTTAGTACTAGAGGTAACGTAAGTACTAAAGTTCTAGTATTTTTAAATAAAATAATAAGCTTATTATGTTTTTAAAAGTAAGTATATTATATAGAGGTATTAGAAGATTAGGCGTTAGTTATTAAACTTTTTATAGAGCTTAGTCTAGGCTTTTTTAAAAATATACTTAGTCTTAGCGAAAATAAAAAGCTTTTATATTATAAGGACTTTATAATACGTATAAGGGGGGGGCTTATTAATAAGCGTATTAATATAAGCCTTATCCTTATTACTTAGCGTAGCTATTACTTATATTAATAGTTAATATCCCTCGTTATTAGACTTATTATTATTATTATTATAGCTACGGTTTTTAATTTATTTTTACTTAGTTTTAAGTATAATATTAGAGTTAATATAGTAGATATAGAGTTGTTACTAAACGTTTAGGAATTGCTCGTTTAGTATAGCTTTTATTTATTTATTATAGTTTATAATAATAATAGTAGGGTAACGGACTAAGTATTAGTTTATAAGTTAGTAAATACTTACTAAAAGAAATTAGAAACTCTTTAGTTTTTTATTATTAATAAGGCCGAACGCGGTATTATAAATAGATTTAAAATAGGTTTATTTAATAGCTTAGAAAAGAGGGAGCTTAAAGTGATTAGTATTATAAATATTATTAAAACTAATTACCTTAGGGAATCGCTTTTATATTTAGAAATAGTAAAAAAAGGTCTAAATAAGGCTAATAAAGCAGTTTAGCTCGTTATCTATTTATTTTATTACGTATAAGATATTTTACTTATTAAATAGCTTAATTAATACTATAGTTAGCGAGTATTTAGTTAGTTTCTCTTAGCTTATATAAGCTTTAGTATTATAAATATCTCGTTACGTAAATAAGGACTTTAAGAACTACTCTTAGATAATAATATATATATTACGAGCCCGAATCCTAACTCGTTAGTTTATAATTTTAATAGTATCCTTAATTATTTTAATAAGCTTATAATATAAAGGGTATATAAAGGCTTTAAGGCTAGGGCTATAATTATACTATTTATATTAGGGGTCTAGATAATAACATAATAACTACTTATCTTTTTCTTAAGTTTTAGTAATAACTTACTATTTATAATTATATTTATAAAATTTACAATATTAAATATTAGCGCTTTATATAAGCCTAGGCTCGTTAAACCGATTATATTAAAAAATATATTAAATAATTCGGCCTCGAGCTTTATATTTATTCTATTTTATAATATTAAATTTATTAGCTCTTATAAAGTTATTAACTTAGTTAAAGAGGGTATTATAAGTTTGCTCTAAATTACTAAGAATCGGTAGGTTTAGGATTTTAGTTATAAAAAGAGAAGAGGATTAGTTACTTAGAGTATAATAAGAAGCTATAGTTTAGAAAAACGCTTTATTTTAAGTAAAAAATAGCTATAGGGGTAAATAGGGTAATAGGTTAACTTAAGGACTTTATATTTATTATTATTAATAAATATATTCTTATTATTAGAGTAGTACCGTTATTAATTATTAATTAGTTTTAATAACTTATTTAATAAGCTAAAGAGTATTATTAAACTATTTTATTATAAAATAGGAAAGTTATTAGGACTATTTATTAGGGAGAGAGGGGTTATGCTTTAAAAAAAGTTATAAGAGGGTAGTCTACTAAGTTTTTATTATTCCCTTAAGGAAATAGTAAATAAGGTATAATATAAGCTTTATATTAAAATAATTATTTATAAAAAGTTACGTGTTTTATAATATACTAACTAGGAGTTTAATAATAAGGTTATACTACCCTTTAAAATTATTAATTTTATAAAATTAGCTAACGCTAGGGTAGCTATTTATTAAAAAGGGAAATAATAGTAGTTAACTAGATAATAATAAGAGGCCGTAATTAATTAATAGTCGTTTTTATAGAGGAAGAAGTCTCGTAATAGGGGTATTATTTTAAAATTACCTTTAGGGAATATCTCTAACTCTAATTATAAAAGCTATTATAAGTAAATATTATAAGTTAGATTTCGAGGCTTAATAATATAACCTAAGCATAAAGGGAGTAAAAGAATAAAAGCTTAGGATATTTTATAAGTATTTAGTAAAATCTAACTATATTAATAATTTTTTTTTAAACTATTAAAAAGTAGAATAGTAACGCTAATATAAGAGCGACGCTAGTATATTAATTTGCGACGCCGGTATATTAATTCCCTTATTTAAAGCTATTCTCTATTTAAATTAAATAAATTTACTAAATAAACTTATTAATATATAAACTATTACTCTATTTTTAGTATATAATTAATAATAAATAAGCTAAAGATATTTATTAATAAGTTTACTTTTTTTAAACTAAGTACCCTTAGCTAGCTTAATATTATAACTATTATAGTTAATATAAATATACTTAAAAATTAATAAAGTACTTTTTAATAATATAAAATTTAGTTAAGTAATAATACGAACGTTATAAATAGCTAGGCTAATATAAATATTATAATTTAATATATTAATATTAGTTTAAAAATTATATTTTATAGAGTTAAAAATCCTTTTAATATAAGCTATATTATAAATATAAGAGAATATATAAGGGGCCCCCTAACCCTTAATAAAAAAGAGTATGTAATATAAAATCTAATTAGTTATATAAGCTAATACTAAGAGGTTTTATATACTTCAAAATAAGTATAACTCGCCCTTTAAATAGCTAGAACTTAGAAAATTATAAAAAGAAGTTGGGAGTTTTAATTAATAATTAAGCAAAGAGTATAATATACTTAGTTTTTTTTAATACGTAATATATAATACGGTCCTAGCGGATTACTTTATTAAAGAGAAAAAATATATTATATTATATAGTCTTTTTTTAAAAGCGTAATTTTATTAAAGTCGAATTTGTATATTTATAAAGCTAAAAAAAAACTATTATATAAGTTCTTTTATATAATAATTCTTTTTAGCTTTATAAATATAAATAATTAGTTTTAATAAAAAGAATTAATATATAAGTATTATAAATTAATATACGGGTATTATAAATTAATATACGGGCGTCGCTCTTATATAAGCGTTATTATTTAACTTTTTAATTAATTTAAAAAAATAGTACTTTTTTATAAAAATAATAAGAATAATTATATTAATATAGCTATTCTTATTATTCTCTCTAACTTAAGTTTTAATTTAAGATTTTTAAAAATAAAAATATTATTATAATTTACGTATTTATTAAAAATTATTATATTACTTATTTAAAACTTATAAACTTTAAATAAGTTAATAATCTAAGCTTTTATAAATTTTAAATAAACAAAGCTTTTTTTATTATATATTTAAAATATTTAAAGAAAAATAAATTATAATAATATCTACTTAACTACTTTTTTTAATATAATTATAATAATTTATTATTATTATAAACTACTTTTTATTAGTTTTATTCTTTTTAATAGAGCAATTTACTAAAACTATATTATATATTACGTATTAAAAAAACTAAATATAATACGCTCTATACTTAATTCCTAATTAAAATAGTTAATTAACTTAACTATTATTTTCCTTTTATTAATAATTCTTAACTTTCTATTCTTTACTTATAAAGTAAGTTTTATTTATTTTAATATATATAAAACTTCTTAGTACTAGCCTATATAAATAACTAAGTTTAATATAATCTTTCTATTTATATAAGTATTATTATTATTTAAAAAGTCTTGTAAAAGCTATTTAAAGTACCGGTTTATTACTTTAACTTTATATATTTCTTAAGCTTCCTTAATATTTTAAATAATATAATTAATATAAATATATTTAAAAAGTAATATAATACTTTTTTATAGTATAAAATCTAGCGAACTAATAATATAAACGCTATAAATAGCTAGGCTAATACGGATATTAAGATTTAATATATTAATATTAGTTTAAAAATTATATTTTATGGAGTTAAAAATCCTTTTAATATAGGCTATATTATAAATATAAGAGAATATATAAGGGGCCCCCTAACCTTTAATAAAAAGGAATATATAATATAAAATTTAGTTATTTATATAAACTAATATTAATAAGTTTTATATATATTAAAATAAATATAACTCGCTTTTTAAATAAGTAATAAAAAGTTAGGAGTTATTTTAATTAGTAATTAGGCATAGAGCGTAATATACTTAGCTTTTTTTAATATATAATATATAATACGGCTTAAGTAAATTACTTTATTAAAAGAATAATTTCTTTTATAATTAATATTTAAAAAAACCTATAAAATATTTCTATTTATAATTTAATAAAATATTATAAATATTAATTTATATTTTATATTAATATTATAAAAGAAATATTTTAAACTCCTTAAATAAGTAATAAGAATAAAATTAAAAAAGAAATAAATA
The DNA here is from genome assembly GCF_030869305.1 of Colletotrichum tamarilloi. Classification (NCBI taxonomy): domain Eukaryota; kingdom Fungi; phylum Ascomycota; class Sordariomycetes; order Glomerellales; family Glomerellaceae; genus Colletotrichum; species Colletotrichum tamarilloi. The sequence continues at coordinate 6,450 of NW_026849630.1, forward strand.
TAAAAATATTTTAAGAGCTTTTTTTTTATTAGCTTATTTCCTATTCCTATTTTTATTAATTAAGTACTATTTTTACCTCTATTACCCTATTTAAGTAATCTTATTTTATAATAAACTTATACTCTTTATAAGCCTAGTTTATTAAAAACTTACGCTTTTTACGTTTTTATTTAAACTTAAACTCTTATTTTTTTTATTTTTTATTTTCTTAAATTTTATTAATCCTTAATTATTATTTTTTAAACGTAAAATAATTTATATTTATTTACGTTTATAATTAAGTAGTTTATTTTTATAAACCGCTATAAAATACTAAGGAACTTAGGGGGTTTTAATTTTTATTTAATAAAATAAATACTCTAAAAAATAAAATACTTACTCTATATTAAAATTAAGTATTATTAAGATTATTATAATTATTAAAATTAAAATTATTAAAGTTTTTATTTTAAGAACTACTTTATTAATTAGTAACTAAATTTTTACAAGTTCTTTATTAAGTACGAAATAATTCTTTAATATTAGTTTATAAACTCTTAGCCTAATCTCTTACTTTTTTTTTAATTTAATAGTTAATAAGTATTTATTAAAGCGTATTTTAAATATACTCTAACGTTATATTAAATACTAAAAACGGCTTATAATACTAATATTTTAATATAAAGTTATAATATACTTATAATACGTTATAAAATCCTACGATATTAAATTCTAATTTTAATTACGAGTATTATTAAAATTAGTTAATACTTATAATAGTTAATTATTAATACGTACTTATTAATTATAGTAAATAAAAGGAGATATTAGCTAGTTTAAATATATAAAACTAAGTAAAAGATCTCGATTATATTTATATTATTAAATATTAAAAGCTAGTCTTTTATTAAAACCTTAGTTATTTTATTATAAAACCCGGTTATAATATATAGTTCGCGTTTATACTTTACTTAGTTAGTATATTATAAAAAGTTTTTTATAAAATAATAAGTTATTATTAATCGGGCGAGGTATTAATAAGAAATATTTTAGAAATATTTTAAAAATATTTCGAAAGAGGAAAACGTTTTTAAAATATTTTTAAAATATTTTTATTATAAGCTATATATAGTGAAATATAATACTTATAATAAATTATATTATATAGCTCGTTATAGTTAGGTACTATTTAATATTTTAAAAGAGATATTAATATATTATAAGTAGAGTTTATATTACGAGAATAATTTTTACCTAGGAGTTCTTTAATACTTTTTTTAAAATATACGTAATATAAATATATATAGTTTTAGACCTACGTAAGCTATGTTTATTAAGGGTTAAACTTTTTAATAAGGTATTTACCTAAGCCCTTAATTACTATATTTACTTAATTTAAAATAACTTTAAAAAAGCTAGTTCTATAGACATATTTCTATTAAACCTAAACTTAATATTTTTATTTTAAAATATTAAATATAGCTCGAAATATATAGTAATATATATTTATAATTTTAATATTTATATAAACCTATATAAGAAATAGAGCTTTATAAGTAATATATTAGTAATTTTAAAATAAAAGTTAAGAAATATTTTAGAATATTTTTAAAGTTATAATATACCTTTTTTACTATTTTAGCTATATTAGCCCTAGATAATTTCTTACTAACCTATACTTTTTATATATTTATAGTTTATATTAACTATAAATAACTTTATATTATCGAATTTTTATTATTTTACTTATTTTTAAAAAAAGTAAATAACTATATAATTAGTATTAAATTAGTATGTATACTAGATATATTATATACTTATTATAATATTAAAATAGCTATTTTTTTATATTTATAAAGAAACTTATATATATTCGCTTATTTACTTTTTTTTATTACTATAATATAAGAGCTAAGGTCTAACTTCTTTTAAAAAATAAAAGAATTTATTATTTATAAATAATATATTATAAAAAGTTTATTTTTATAAAGCTTTAATAAATATTTATAATTATTTACCCCTTATTCTTAGTTAGGAATTCCTAGAATTAAGGAGATCGAAGAAAGGCGTTTAAACTCGTACTTAGTTTATTAATTCTCTAGAGAACTTAAAAAATATTTTAAATAATAGCTTTTAGAGTTTTATTTAGTAATAGTAGAGAATAGTTATATTTATTATAAGACGTTAAGATAATAAATAGTATTATTTTAATATCCTTTAAAATAAAATATTAATATTTAATAAAATACTTTACTACTTTAAGTTTAGGTAGTAGTTTAAAATAAGTTTTATTTAGTTAATAATAACTTAGCTTTATCCCTTAATAAAATATTTAATAAGCTTATTATAAATAGGACGTTTTTAATAATTTAATATAAATATATAGTATTTTTAACCCCTTTCTTTTATAAATTACGCATCCGTTTTATTAATAGCTACTTTAATATATTATATATAATATTTCTACTCTAATAAAATTAAATAAAAATAGTAATTTATAAGTTTTTATAAAGGATACGAATTTCGGTATAATAAGATCTATTATTAAAGATTAATAAGCTCTTATTAAGTCTTTTATAAGTTATTTATATTATTTTATTAAGTAATCTTATATATATACTATATTATATCTTTTTTAGTTTAAAGAAGTATATTATATTCTATTCTTAATATATAACGCTTTTTTTAAATCTAGCGTATATAATATAAATAGTACTTTATTTAAAAAAAAAACGATTAGAAATATTCTTAAAACGTTTTTAAAACGTTTTTAAAATATTTTTTTAAATAACCGCACTTACCTAATAACTTTTTTTATAATATTAAATATTTTAATTCTATTTCGTAGTATATTATACTTCTTAACGAGGTCCTTTGAAATAATTATATAATAAAAATCGTTATAGAGTATATATAAATAGGCTTTATTACTTTAATAAGTATAATAATATCGCATTATAAGTATATTTCCTAAAATAATACTAGTTATTAAAAAACTAATAATACTTCGTTAAGTATTATATTAAATCTACTATTTTTTAATAATTCTTAATATTAAAAAATAAAAAGTTAAATATACTATATCCTATAGCCGCTCGATTTTTTTTATAAATAAAGCTTTAGTTAAGATAATAAGCGTAACTCTATTATTAATAGTTAGAGGAAACTTAGGTATACCGGCCGTATATTAAAGCTATTATATTATAATAATACCTCGATTATTTTAAGTTTTAATACGGATATTTAAGCTATTAAAAATAATAATATAATTATTAGAATTATTATTTATAACCTAAATATAATATTAATATTTAATATAGAGGTTTAATTTATATAATACTTACTTATTTAATTAACTTTTTATAAATAAGAGCTTAATATTTATAAAAATTAGAATACAAAGTAAATACGCTATTATAATCTAAATTTTCTTAAATATTTTATAATAAATTTAATTTATTTTACTAAAATAAGGGTATTAAAATAATATTATTATTATATATAATAAATAAGTCTTATAAAAATAATTCTATAAAGTCGGTTATAATAAGCAAATTTTAGTATAATTAAGAGGAGATATAATTAAAAAATATTTTTAAAATAATTTAGTAAAGCGTAAAGTAATATATTCCCTTATTTTATAAAACTTATAATATTTAAATTAGTAGTAAAGCGATTATATAGTAAAATATTTCTAGCCCCTAATTAGCTAAAAATTTACCTAGGGATCTATTAATAACTAAGTACTTACTATTATATACAGGACTCTTACCTTAACTAGGGGGGGTTATTATTAGTTTATTAAATCACTCTCGGGAAGTCGTACTTGCGTAGTAACATAATACGACCAAGATAGACTGCGACCATCACCCACATTGAAAGAGTGTGGTAATAGACTAGAGTTTCTTGACTCGGCTCTAAATTCTGGAGACGGGGATTCTGTCCTGGTTTGAGATAGATGGGCACAAATGATCGACACTAAGGGAGCGAGAGTCTGGCAGGCTACAGGCCGCAGGACCCCAGCTCACGAGATTTATTCGGGGTCCTGGCCTGTGCTGCAGCGAGAGCAAGCGAAGTACTCCGTAGAATGGATTGTTGGTGATATGTGAGGAGCTTCGTATGGATATTACATGATTGCTTGCATCTGGTGTTGCTAATTTTGGGGCCATTCCGAGGAGGAGGGGGCCACCATATGGGGTTTCCTTGGAACTCTTCGTCAAGGCGTGCAGATTGAGATTCTTTCCGACTTGCCGGAGCCTCACTTCTCATGTTTCCTTCCTGCGCGCCCCATCATCTTTTTTCTCGCCTTGGAGGTTGAGTGCAAATATGTGCCAAGCTGTGCGACAGAAGAAGAACCCCTGGTCAATATTTGGGGTCCCTTGGGGGTGAGATTTCCGCAAGATAACGTTCAAACTCTGGCAGAGGAGGGAAATGATCATCGTAAAAATGCACTGGATACGGGCGTGTTCGGATCATGTGGGGAAAAGAATTGGTTTGATAACCATACCAGCTGAGTCGGGGGTGCTGAGCAGCTGAGATACCGATAGCCTCTCCTGCCAGCCCTGTTCTACATACCTGGTCATTCTTTTACGGAGCAACGAGCTATGAACTTGAATTGAAGGTTCAATTGCATACGAGAGGGTAGACACTCGGTAAAGAGCTTGTTTGTGGTTATCTGGTGTCACTGGCAATGCAAATTGCAGAGGGCGGTGATGCCCCTTCTCCATAAGTCCAGGGTCCCTCTTTGATTCCAGGCCGACTACGAGTTTGTTGGGTTAGGTGTTCCCTTCTTGCGAGACGATTGGGTTCTTTTGCAGGTCAAAAGTGAGGCCAGTAAGACCCTCCCCTGCTCACCACCCTGTTCTCTTTTGAGTTGAACGGAGAAATCCAAGACACGCAGGGCTCCTCGTACTGAGCATGCGTACAGTCGGGCAGGGAGACATTGAGGCTGTGTGAAGAAACAAACTACTGCTTTTTCCCCGGCAAGGGCCTGCATACAGGAATCGAGGCTGTTCCGGTGAGTCCTGCAGTCCTGCAGTCCTGCCAAACAACCACCGCCACCAAGGGTAAGCAACCCCCGGTGCATAAGGTAGGTAGATCCGGGTCTCGCATATGCCGGCTGCGCCGTTCACTTTGTGTTTGTTGCGTGGCTTCGGACGTGGCCTTGAGACGGAAGATTGACGGCAGGGAGAAGGGGCCGGAAGAACGGTGCGGGCGAAGGTAGGACGGAACCCCCGGACAGAAGGTACCGTAGCTTCGCGTCTATCACGGTGGCTTGCAGTCTGCAGATGATGTGGTTATCGTGGCTTTCGCCTACCGCTGCATCTCGTCGCTAGAGATGCAACATCCTCGGGAGTGATCCCTTTCGGCCCATACGGCTCAGCGTCGTCTTCATTGGCATCCTACACTACTCCGTACAGAGTGAAAGGAAGGGGAAGCAAGCTGTCACCGTTCGGCTCGGGCAGCCATCCCAAGGTTGGCGGCCATTGACCAACCAGCCTCCGTCTACTCCGTACGTCCCACAAGTCTCACGTCGAAAACGGACTGGGCACATCTACACACCCCCATCCGACGTTGCCGGCACACCCTTTCCTTCCTACACCTTGACGTTTTTGTGCCTGACGAGTAGCAAACATCATGAACGGCATCAATGACGGAGCTCAGGCCAGCTTGATCCGTTTATTATGCGAAATAACGGACCCAATTGACCCATTGCACCGTTCGAGATGAGAAAAAGATGCAATAACGAGAATATACCCATTTTGGTTTCCTCGTTTTCGATATCATTTTGACAACCGTAATTTGTCTATAACGGCCGCACATTTGGATTGAGACACGGTTCATAACGCTCCTATCATAATTTCTTGGCCTTGCATCTGCGCATCTGCCCCGTCCACATCTCTATCTGTGCATCTGTCTGGGCACTGATACCAAGCCAATCTCCATCTCATCACACATTCCGTTTCCGGATTTCTGGTACGATGTGCTCGAATCGACTTAATCGTCTGATGTGATACATCATCGTCATCAATACCATCACACACACACACACGGGGTCGTCCTTTACAACCCGAAAGCCGCTTCATGAGTGGTCTCCCAGGGGCGCCTGGGCCAAGGTTTCCTCGCGAGAAACCGGCTCCGGCTGCCACGGAGCGGACATGACGGAATGATCCAAGCAAAATCTCCAGCATCCCCAGCGTACCCGCGCCGCGCACATGCAGCGTTTGACAGCTCGGTGGTCTGATGTTGGGGCCATGCTCCTTATCGTAAGATGTCTTTTCTCCGGGGCTCAAGAAAGACGTCGGACTGCAATCTCGTCGATTGTGGGGATTGGAGATGCGGGCTTTCAAACTCTTTGACGTGTGTGGGCTGATGGATACGTTCTTGTTTCAACAAAATCGTTAAGCGAGAGACTTTGAGAGGTTGAGAGAGAAGACGATCCCTGGTACGGAGTACGTCCAAATCCGCGGAGACAAGTCGTGCGTCTGCATGTTTTCCCCTTGTCTTGGCTTCGCGGATGATGATGCTATTCGGAACCATGCCGGGGAACTCCACTTGCCGCAATTAAAAAATCGTACGGATAGATTGGACAACCTGTCACATTGCGGTTGACGGTTCCCACCTGTCCACGCAATTCTTCAAGGTTTTTCTCCACGGACCACGGCACTGTCAGTGTCAGAATGTCGCTCACCCACCGTCTCGCAATCTCGCACGAGTCAAGATCACGGCACCGCTTGGCCGCTCCTCTCTTCCCCCCGTGTCCGTTGCCGTTGCCCGTGCCGGCACATGGCATCGGATACGGTAGCTTGTAGTCTCCCCCGTCAAATCATTGATCCCACCGGCGGCGGGAACGGCCATCGTTCACGGGGAAGTCGTTGCCGTGCCGGGTGATGATAACAGAAAAATGGATGGTGGGAGTGGAGAAAGGGCATGTCATCATGTTGTAGATAATCGAATCTCGACTCATGGGGATGCATAGCATACTACCTAGAATCGTGGTTCTGCCAATCTGCCCTGATGTTTGACTTTGCTCGTGCATTTCTTGGTATCCTTATTCCTTCTTTTGTGCCACCTCGCTCCAGGGGTTCTTGTCATGTTTCGTTGCGCTTGCGAATGCCTATCCCTTAACATGAGGAATCACGTCTTGGCTAGATCTAGGTGTACTAAGATTATACTGTGTAGGGAAACGTACGCCTATCACCAGTACGACGAGGTGTTGCAGAGTTGTCTGGTTGGTGCAGTATAGATCTAGACTCTACAAGCGGTCAGCGGGGCATCTCGTAGGCACGCCGCAAGAATGATGTCAAGTCTACTCTTAGTCGCAAGCCAATAGCGTGGGACCGGGGATGATCGGCTCCGGGGTTCTCATCCGCGTCGCCCAGAGCACACACGTAAGCAGAAACGGTGATGGCATCGTTTACTGCCAAGAGACGTCTTTCATCCGGCGATTTAGAGTGGTGGTCCTACCGCTCCCTCGGCCTGTCCTGACCGCATCCTATCAGTCTCGATCGTTCGCTTCTGGAACACCATCAAGAAAGGGGGCCCGTGTTGTATGGTTCGTTGCACGTATCACGTATCCGTATCTGCCTATGGAAGCGATTGCCAAGAAAACTCCGAAGCTCCGAGGCTTGTGGCTTAGTAGTGAAGCCTCTCAACAAAGCTCGATGACTAACTTACCGAACACGGCAACCGATCCGTAGCCGGCGAGAAAAACCACCGGCCGAGTCCGCGGCGTGATCTTTTCTCTCGGCATTCGCATTGTCGTGTTCGCCATCGCATTCCCAACTCCACTTGGCTCCCCGAAACCCTTCTTGTTAGCTGAATCCCGCTGATCTGGAACAGCCTCGGCCACCCGGGGCCTCGGCGTCGCAGCTCTGAAGGCTTTGGTCGTGAGGCTCAGGATGCCGTTACGCCGTTCATCATGTCGTCAATGCTAACACTATACGCCCGTGTTGGTTCATGCTAGGGATGGAAAAGAGACCCCTTGGTTCGCAGCTAACAGCGTCAGTGGGCCACCAAATGACGACGGCCGAGGGGTTTAGTTGGGAATTGCGCATAGTTAGTATCTGGTATCTGCGAAGCAATGCCTGCGCGACCCGACATGCTGGTCGAACCGGTACGGATGAGACGGGTGAGACGGGTTAGCTAGAGATGGTGACCTCGCGAAGCGAATAGCTTCAAGTTTCGGTGTTGGATGTCTCTCTTGAGCGTTACGATTTCCATGAACTTGGCCGCGCGGGCAGGGCACTAAGTGCGTGTCGTGCGTGTCTAGGGAGGCGCCGCCGCGCAAGCCTTGTGCCCGAGGACAAGTCAACCCACTCGGTCGGGTCCACGGCAACGGATTTGTCAGAGGCCAGAGGTCGGGTTTCTAGAGTCGATCTTTCACTACATCTCTTACCAAACAAGTATGTGCCGTGGACGTTGCTCAAGAAGAGCCCAAGGCTGAGAATGGGTCGTGATGCTTTGGTCATTCTTGGGCATAACCCCGCGCTGAAAATCGCCATGGAAGAGGTGATGGGCGATGGAGTGAGACAACCTCAGCAGTGCCCCCCAATGTTGCGCGATGATCTTTTCACCCAGCGAAATGCAACTATTCCCAACTTCTCAACGCTGTTTCTGCTCTTACACCGCTATACACACCTGACACCCAACCTCGAATCCATATCCCTGTCTTGTTCAGTCCTTCTCCCACCATTCCGAAGTGTCAAACCAACCAACCGGCACGCTGACGTTTTTTAATCCGAGAGTGACCGGGGGGGGGGGGGCCACCGAATAAACTTGAGAGACACTAACACACCAAACAAACGCGGGATTTCGTCACCCGGTGTCCCGGTCTGGCGTCATAGGCATCACACAGACGCGTAGCCGACATCACTGGGCGTTGCTATTCCAAGACATTTTGTGCTATGCGCCTGTTTAGTCCAGGCCGCGATGCACTAGGGTAGGGTAGGGCAGGGTGGTGCACTTCTCGCAGCATTTCGGGGCTTAGGGGTTTATTGAAGGGTCGACGGGGTCCAAAGGGTCTTACGACGCAGGATAACTGCTGGTATACAGACTTCGTAGAGCGGGTGAAGAGGATGGGGTGTGTGCATTTTCTCACCGCGTAGTTTTGCTCAGAACAGGATGGTCAACTATCTCGAGATGGTACAGACTACCGTCACGCAGCACGCTCCCCCCATCTTCCCCTACATCGTCGCCCGGAGAAACAAGGGGTCTTGTCTGTAGACTGTCTGTTGGGTTAGAAGTCTAGAAGGGAGGGGACCCTGATACTTTTCTTAGATCCTTGATTCTTCTCTTTCCGGGGTCATCATATGCGGTGTGGTGCGTGGGAAGCCAACCCATCTGGGGAAGAAATCCGGGTTGTGGTGAGCAGATGCACTCATCTCATCGTCCGAGGCTAAAGTACGCAGCTTGCCATTGCATAGTGTACAGCCTCCCTAGCGTTCTGATCAACCGTCAACCTCGGAAGTTGAAGATGCACACGTCTTTGGTTCCGTGAGAGGAAAGGAAAAGGGGCCCAGACCAGACCGAACGGAAGGGTGTACGTTACGGCCCCTCTTTGAGGACCATATCCCCATGTCCGGGAGGCGGGTGGGTGAGGTGAGTGAGAGGTCGAGACGGGTCTGGCCGCTGGGGGTGTGAGACTCTGAGAGGGAACGACTGACCTCATTGTGCATGAGTGAACCGTTCCCCCAATTCGAGGAGGGGTCTCCGTTTTCCCTGGTTTTTCTGTGCTAGTGCCTGGTTCTGATTTCGTTCTGGTACAGTCCAGCCCTTTTTGTGTTGCGGCGCGGCGCTTTCGTGGAAATGCACACGCCCTAGTCCCCATCCAAGGCAAGGTAGGGTCCTCAAGAAAACGGAATCCGAAAAAGATTGGTATGAAATTTCCGTAGGGGAGGGGAGGGGAGGGGGAGGGGACGAAGAACCAAGGCCACGATGTTTCTTGGTCTGCACCCCACGATGCCATCCACGATGGGGAATAGGCGTGTTATCGGTTATTGCATACGAAATAGTGGAAAACCGTCAAGCAACACATGTCCGTCCGTTTTGCCCCCCGATATTTGTGAATAGCTTCTAGAGATACACCACCAGGTCTAGATCTCGGTCGAACGCAGACACACACACAGCACTCACCCCCGCAAAGAACTGTCGTCGTTGGCACAGAGCATCAGGAGAGCAGAGCCGCGTTCGGGCTGTTTCCTTTTTCTTCGTCTGCCTTAGCTGGCTGGCCTCAACTGAGGTTTGCCAATGCACGCTTCAGCTCGATCTCCACGCCGAGGTTATGGTGGAGAATCGACCAAGAGAGAAGAAAAAAAAAAGATGAGCCCGACCTTGGATTCGAGACCCCTCCCTCGGCATCGCGAACGTGAGGAGTCTGGAATCTCTCCGGCCTAAGCCTTCAGATGGGGCGGATGAACTTCTCTAGAGTTGGAGCGAGCATCGTGCCCTGCATGCTCACTCCCTCACCGTCAAAACCCGGCTTTTCATTCCATGCCCAGGGCCCCTTGGCTCACCATGCAAAATACACAGCAGCAACCGGTTTCCGAGCGCGTCTTTCGCGTTCCGGACCCTGGAGGAGCGAGTTTACAGCCCTTGCAGGAAGCCAGCAACCAAGCTCATCCCCCCAGTCCAGACAAGCTCCTGCTCCTGTGTAACGGTTCGCCAGCCCAGGGTGTTTGACGAGTATTGAGGCCTTGAGGGGACAGAAAGAGAGGTGGTCTAGACCGCTCTACGGCCAGACCAGGGGCCAGAGGTCGGGGGAAGCGTTCTGGACCGGTCCACATGCAAAGCAGAAACTCTGTTTTAATGCTGCGTTACTGCGTTGGATTCTGTGGTCGCACCAGGAGTCCAGGACCAAACTTGCAGCGGAATGTCATTGAGAGTCATGTCTAATTATCATCAAATGGTCTCCAGACAGAATGTCACCTCCCGCAAAAGCCGTGGGTAGCCCTATCGCCCCAGCTCCAGCCCGGACTCTGTAAGTCTGGTCTCGTCCACCAAATTCTGCCCACTTGCAGGGGAGGCCTCACGATACCATACGGAGAGACCAGACGGAGATCCGAGGCAGAGGGCAACCATAGTCCAAGCGGGTGATCACACGTTTCGTGCCAGTAAACAGCCATCGGGGATAGTAGAGAGTCATCGCAAACACATCCCTGAAGCCTCCCGAGCAAATGACAAGCCCGCAAGAGAATTGAGAAGAGATGTTCACATCGGATTGATTCGACCTGCAAGCGCTCCCGCGTGCACGAACGAAAAGCACCCGGCTCCGCGCCAGCTGCTTCGGGATTTGTGATGATCTTGCCTGGCGACATGCTAAAGAAACCATAAAACTGTCACCAGACGCCGCGGATTCTCGAGCAGGTCCGCATCTCGTGATGCCCGAGAGTGCCGTGGCATCCGGGGCTTCCATTAGATAACCACTCCCAGACAGACGGACGGACAGGAACAGACAAGACCGTCTGCCCGCATGCACGCTCGCACGCCCCTTCTCTGAAGACTTACCCTTACCCAGCTTTCATGAAGGCTATTCCAATTAAACTCGCAGCTCGCAGCAAAAGGCTTGTTTCTTCTCCCTGGCTCCCTACTAAAGAGCACTTCATGTTGGAGGAGTGATGCTTTAGGTAGTGTAGAAGGGGAACTTCCGCAGAGTCGACCTGAATCTAGACCTAGATAGTCTCTGTATGTCTCTCTCTGACACAATCCAACCCCAAGGTCCATGACCTTTCTTTGTTTGTCAGTCCCCTCCCAAAAGAGTTGAAAGGCAGAAACCAAACACAAACGGTCCCGTTTTTTAGTCATTTTCCGCCCTTCTCAACCCCAGTAAATCCACCACGGTATGGTCCGCGAGTCTAGCATTAGTCCGATCGTGATCGTGAAACCTCAAACTTCCGTCAAGTCACCGAGCGAGCCGAGAGCAAAAGACAAAGGCAAGAGATGGGAGGGAGAGGAGGGAGCTTGATCATGACAAGGAGAACGGGAACGAGACCGATGGGTTGTTCCCGACGGAGAGCTTCCTTCGTCGGTCTCTCTGGTTCCGATCAAGGCGGAAACATTGGCCAGCTTTGGGCTTTCTTCCTCCATCTGCTTCACCGTCTCCTTTTTGAAACGAGACACGGCGGGACACGTGGGAGATGTCAAGCCTTTCACTCAGAGACAAGGAATACTTCGGATGGCTCTTCCTTTCTGCTGTCCTCGAACTACACTTTCCGCAAGAAACGAACCTAAACCATGACATCAAGTTTCCCTCCCGCCCGCGCGTTCGCGAACCCTACCCAATCCTTCATCAAAAAAATTAAAGTAGAATAAACGCCGATTTATCGCCACAAGGTAGTTTCGCGAAAAGACATTTGCCATCATTATCCAACGCCTTCCTCCTCCGACACTCTCTGCTGCAGCATTTCGCTGGCAACAGGGTCCAGACCGTCGTGGAACCCATCTCTTTCATCAAGCCACACGCTTCGTTAGTGAGGCAGCCGCTTCCCACCCCCAGGTATGTTCCGTCGGCGAGCTTATCAACACAAGCCTTGTGGCAGAAAAGCTTAGCTGTACGCTTGCTCGAGCTAAGTCCCTGCCTCGAGAGAAAACTCTCGAACCACTGGCCGTAGGAGACTCTGTCGTGAGTCACAAGGCATACTATTACTATGAGGCATCAGGCTACGCTCACCCCTCCATCTTGACATCTGTCGCCTTGTCGAGGTTCTTGAGGAGGTAGCTGCGCTTAAAGTACTCGTTGGGATGGACGATTGTCTCGAGTTGTGCAGACGTGAACACGCCCTCGTCCTTTGCCTTTTTAAGTTCCTGCTTGTGCAAGTGCTCGAAAACGCTGGAGGCATGTTAGCCAATGGTCTCCAAAAACGGTAGAAAACAAAACGGAGCATTGAGACGTACCGATTACACGCCATATGGAACTTTTGGTTCTCCTTATCCTCCTTGACGCCCTGCAATGTGGCTCGGTCGCTCACACCCATGCCTTGCATCAGAGTGGTCAGGTTCTCCAAGTTGAAGTGGCGGTAGGGGCAGCCGTGGGCCTCGCCCGAGCCGGGCGGGTGCTCGGTCAGGATCTTCTGACAGCTGAACGGGCTGTAGCCACCTCCGCGACGGTTCGAGTCGCCGCCGACGTCGCCGTAAACGTGACGCACGTTGTAACGATACTCCTTGTTGAATGTGTCGTCTGTGATGTTACGGAAGCTCTGCCTCCAGAAGACAAGGCACTCTTCGAGGTTCAGGCCGATGCCCTTGAGGAAAAGAGAGTATTGCAGGCGGCCAAAGTGCTTGAGGTGGGCGTCACGGCGCAGTGAGCGGTGGAGGTGCGACATGCAGGCGGGGAAGTGTTGTGAGAGGTTGTCAATGTTACGGGCGGTGATCTCGGCGCCGGGCGGGGCGCCGGTATTTGAGCTGTATGAGCTGTCTGGTGTGATGAAGTTCTTGGAGAGGTGGTCGAGGATCGGGGTCAGACGGTCGTCTTCGTCGAGTCGGGGAAGAGCGCGTGCGGTAAGCTGTTCAACGTCAGTATTCGCCAGACACTGTGGCCGGGTCGTGAGCCCACCTCTAGTTGTCTCTCCAACCGCGAGACGAACTCTCCGTTCACCATGCTGGCCTGTTCTCTCCCTGGTACAAACGCCTTGCCTGCCTTCAAGAACACCTTGCGCTGCTCCACCAATTCCGGGACCCGGGCCCAGTCAACCTTGAACCATGTGTCGTCTTCTGTCGAAGCCGTCTTGCCCCAGCCGCGCGACATGGCCGCCAGCTCGGACGAGTACTCGCGCTTCTCATCATCGGTAACAGCTTCCCACCAGTCAAGATCCAGGCTACCGACAAAGGCCGCCCGTTCGCTCATGTCGTCGCTGTTGAATCGCAAGCGGAAAAGCATCGTCTCCACGCGAGTAAAGCGACGGCGGAGGTCCTCAGTTCGGGCAAAGGCTAAGCGGAGAATGAAGTGACTGTAGTGATCTTTTTGACGCTGGGCGAAGAGCTTTGGCGAGTGCGAGGTGTTGGACTCGAGCGGGAGGTACTTGTCGAGGAGCGGCTTCATGTGGTTCGCGACTTCTTGGGGGGATTTGTTGCGGAACGCGCAGGCCTCCAACTCGGCAAGAACTGATTGAGGATGTTGTTAGTGGCGGCGAGAGACAGAGATAAGACTGGTAGACGCACCCCTTAGCCGGTCAATGGCCCATTGTTCGAATTGTTCGAGAGTAATGTCGGCCGTCGGCGCGTCGGTGTAAAAGTTGAGTCTGTGGGGGTATTCGAGTTCCTTGTAGGCAGGGGAAGCAAACTGCTTCTTGCGATGGTCGACGACATTGCGCCTCTTGGGGTCGATCCGGTTGAAGTCGTGTCGCAACATGTTGGCGTTATGTGAGCATGTGGATATGGGAAAGTCTTGCGTGGGCTTAGTGTTGAGGGCAGACGAAAGTTGGAAATGTTGCTACGGATTCTGGCGCCGGGGAGACGCGTTGAGTCGCGTCGTGGGGCATTTCAATTAACCGGGTGCTGGCCAATGAAAGGCAGCCGAAATCAGCCATGCGGGTCTGCACGATTTGGCGTCTAAAGTGCTCCGATTATGTCAGCTCTTTCTCGTGAGCCTTATGTAAGCGCTGGATCCCAGCGTATCGGTTGGCGAGTTCGAGAATGAAGCTCTCTAGGTACCTTGTCTCATGTCGTCTTGATATACTTACGAATATGCCATTCTCTTCTTCTTAGGTATCTCGCTTCCTCCTTGGCTGAGAAGCAAGTCCCGTGAACTGGTTTGTATGCACGATAGCGCAGAAGTCTGCCTAGAATGCATCATCATTGCGTGCTACATATCGTAGCGGGCACCAGTTCCTAACGTCGGTGTCGGAATCGTCAACATGTCGCGATGGAGGCAGCCAAGGCAGAGCACACTAGACAATGTCGTCTATACAAGGCAACTACTGCGGCGAATCAATACCAACCGATGCCCTGAAGCAGCGTATCTGCACGGCATCACGTTTCTCGACGCGCATACCGACGCATACCGGCAACTCCAAATCAACGTTTAGTGCCCAGTCACAGCGTCCACGGCGCCCCGCGCGTGACCTGCCGCCGATTCCTAAATTCAGGGGACCCACCACACCTCCGGGGCACCATGTCAGCCTCATCCGCGGGGCCGCTTTCCAGGCATCCCTTCATCAATACCAAGCCGCCCAGCTTCATGGCGGGCTTCTCTTACGTCTCACCACACTCCTCATATCTCAAAGCTGGCATATGAGGATATTCCTCACCCATTGATTTGGCGCGAGGACCTTTACGCAATCCCCGACTCCTGATCCTCTGCCTCCACTGCCTGACGCCAATGCTGTCCTAGGCCGTGAAGATGGCGTCTCTGTCATCTCTAGGTCTGAACCTCCGCCTTGCCGATATCGATGAGAATCTCAAATCTCACCCAGCGGCTCTATCATGGCCTAATAGTAGCTTCGTATCGAATGGGCCGTCAATGAGCCATGACTTTATCGATGATGCGCCGTGTTTCGCTTACACGGAAGTGTTTGAAAGGTACGCCATGCATTTGTCTCATCAGGATTCGAATCATGAAGTTCCCTATGTAGCAGTGTTTTTCAATCTTACTTTTCAATTCCTAAAACAGTTTTGTATACATTTGATCCTACAATTGTGATCTGTTCTCAGGTACAGCGTCGCTATCATCCCGCTTGGGGTTGCACTTCATGAATGTCCGGGAGCAGACTGGCTGACTTCTAGGTATAACTTCGTCGTGACAGCGGGGAAGTATTCCAAGCAGTTTCGCCTGGCTCAGGGGTCTATCTACCTCTCTACTCCTCCCCAACATCTCAGCCAGCGTTCACCGTCTCCAAGAGCCGCCTTTCCAAAACCATAGAGATTGAATACCAGAGCTTAACACTACTACAATCACTCGCTATTGCTATGCCCTCTCCTTTCGACCTAACCGATCTCTTGAAGAACTACGCAATTCTCAAGGCTTACTTACACCACCTGGAAAATGTATCGCCATCGCACCCTACAACAGTCGAGCTTCGTCTACTCGTCCGCGACCTACTCCTAGACAGAGCACTATTCGCTGGAATCGGCACTGAAGCGTACCGATCGAGTGGCATACTATCTATCGGTCAGCTTCACGACATGCACCAACGAAGCATAGATGCCGGTTTGGACGACCTCGACGCCTGTTTCGCTCTAGGTCTCCTCCCAGATGTTCTGGATGACGCGTTCCTCGAAGCCTTGGCGTCCAAGTTTACCGAGCTTGCCCTTGCTGGTGATCTCACTGCCTTACACGATCTATGCGAACCTGTTGTCCGCACTGGTGAAGTCGAGTGGGAGACAAATCCTGACTTGCTCCTTGAATTGCTCGACAGACGTCGACTGGACATCTATCGCTATGTTCTAGACCTGGCGTCACGAACAAAAGACAAATTCACAAGCCAGCCCGGGCCGTTCCTGCGAGACATAACCAACGACCCCCTTCACGTCGCCATACGGCTTGGCCACATTGAGCAAGCAGAGAACCTTCTACAGCAAGGGGTCACCTTTTTAGGTGTTTACGCTGACGACGAGGTGGGCGGCGGCACAGAGCATGTAGTCTTGACACCCTTTTCGGCGGCAGTCTACTGGGGGCAGACCGAAATTGTTCGCGCGATACTGCTGCGAACACCCCTACCCGAGGGGCTACGAGAGGCAATCGCCATCGCGGTCTCTGATGAGAATACACAGATTATGGAAATTATGCTGGCGTTTGGCGTCATGGACGTTCCACAGTCGACAGCTCCGGATGACACGTTTGACTGTTTTGCAGGCTTGAGCATTATGGAGGCAACTCCCACCGCCGCATTGCCTCGTGTGTCGTCCGGTCTGAACTGTACTGGAATCCAGCCGAATGGTATTCCAAGCCTGACCAGTAGCCATCATACCGATAATACCAGCGTGCCAGGTAGCCGCCGCCACGATCGAGAGGCCAATGCCCCCAAAGAACGAGTCCGACGGAGATGCTCTCGCCACCGCCGGCGACTCTTGGGGCAGAGCCTGGTCTCTTCTATGGAGATACTGTGCTCTCAGTTCCATGGGGCTTGCGAATGCTCGGACCACGAAGAACTTCGCGACTTAGCTGGGGATTACGTCCATTCTAATACAGTTTGGGATCGTGGCCTTGGTGTGTTCCGTGGCCTGATGCAGGATAGTCCGCCATCGTCGCTTGTGGAAGTTTTCGACGCACTGCTGGTGGCCAATGCCACGTATTTAACGTTGCTTTCCAGTGACGATTCCTTATCTCTACAGTAAGCCATTGCTCGCAATTCCCTGCCTAAGAGCGCACCCTCATGCGTAGTCCTACATCTAGGCATGCCAAAGCTAACATTGATTTAGGTTTGTTGATGACCTTGACCGGTGGCGCTCCATTCTACCAGCATCATCGCAACTCCTATTCGATGAGCTCGCATTCCGCATGTGGGCATACACGCCGTCAAGTCACAGACCATCACAACTTGACCCAGAACACCTGCCGCATTTCCACGACTTGGCTCAAAACCTCATCTCACTCGAGAAGCGCAAAGAGACCATACCGTCAAAGATTTTATCGCCTGGAATTAGGCTTGCAGCTATACAAAGGGCATTCGATGACCAAGAAACACATGTAGGAGTCAGTAGTATTCAGGCCCAGACGATACCGGGCCGATCACAACCGGGGCAAGCCTCCTATGCCGGATCATCGACCCAACGCGATGATCTAGTGTGGGCGGACTTTCTACATATGGAACGCTTTGAGGAAACTACCGTCAGACAGCCGGCTCCTTCGTCATCATTTGATGGAGGCTGGGAGGACGTTCTCTCGTCGACCACGATGCTGCTCCTCTTCTCGGTGGCTTTCTCCATCGTGCTTGCGCTGATCGTGGGTAAGTGCAGCGTCGCACTGCTTAAGAGTCGTATACTAACATTCCTTTAGGCTTGCACTCTGGATCGGCAAATGCCTTCACCGAGACCTTCACTATTACGTCTCCGGGATATCTTCGTTGCTGTGCTCTACTAGCAGAGTACCTTAGAATGCATGGCATCTCGGTTCAATCCAGCCAAGCTACTGGCGAGCTTTCTGCCTCACCATTCACAGTACAATCGCCAGCCCATGGCTCAGACGCATGTATCACGCCGTCGAGCAGCTTCTCGTCGCTCAGCACACTTGAACTCCGCCGGAACGTATCGTCATCGAGCTTAAGGTAGGCCGCTTTTCACCTGGTCCCAATGTTGACTCGTGCTCATATCTTCAACAGCAGCATCGGCAGCGCCGCAGGTTCGACGACATCTCGCTCGACGCCGCGCGACCACCGAAACCGAGGCGATAGACTCCAGTGTCTCACACCGCAATGCACCAAGACGTTCTCAAGTGTGAGCAACCGCAACAAGCACCTTCGCGAGGGGTGCTCGTTTAATCGCGAGAATAGACAGAGGTATCCGTGCAGGAACGAATGTTGCACCAAGGTCTTAACGACGAAGTGGTATCGAGATACGCATGAGAAGGAGAGATGTCGCTTTCGGAGAGGCGACTGAGTGGGACGCCCATAGAATGAATGGGTGGGCTTTTCGCCGGTGTATTCATGTTGGGATAGTGCAATTCGCACCAAAACAGAGGGCTACTCGCTCATGATGATGAATACCTAGTCAATTAATTTCTTCGAAGGATGAGTTTTGGGAATTATTTGCAAATTGCAGATCTTCCGGAAATCGACGTGGGCATGGGGGGACCCGGCGTTGGGGGCGCAACTTTTGAAGTGGGTATATAGAGCCGCTAGGCAAATTCTCCTCCAACCAACTATCACTGGATGTCAACATCCACCAATCCCCGATAGTCTAGTGGTGAGGATATCTGCTTGTCATTGAAGATCCAACGATTCGCAGGGGACCGGGGTTCAATTCCCCGTCGAGGAGTGTTCTTTTGCATTTTTGGCCAAATAGCAGAATCCTATTGCTCTATTGCTCGCAGTCTCTTGATTTCTTCATGTTTTGCTTCCGTCAACTCAAGGGGTGACCCCACGTGGACCCCCGACCGGAGTGAACACCATCATGGATTCTGCACGCTCGGCAACCGGTACTTCTCAGCGAACATCGGCGCCCACATGCGCTCCATGAAGAAGCCAACCTCCGGATTCGTCGAATTCGCCGTCTCAAACTCGTTCAGCGCCTTCTGGTACGCCTCCTTGGGCAGCTTCCGTATCGTCTCCCGCCGAACGGCGAATGTCCCGCCGTGCATCGCCCGGATCGCCGGCGGATGCTCCCCGCCTACCACCATCGTCCAAAACTGCGCCGGCGTGTACGGCGCAAGCTGCAGGCTCTTGATCTGGTTAGCCGTGATCCACAGCTTCTGTGCCGAGCTGTTCCAGTCGACTTTGCCCCAGTCCGCGACATCGTGGAACAGCGCGTCGTTAAAGGGCGTCACGTCGTCGGCCGGGACGGTCATCGCCTTTTGCACCATCTGCTCTGTCGTGT
This sequence comes from Colletotrichum tamarilloi, assembly GCF_030869305.1. NCBI lineage: Eukaryota > Fungi > Ascomycota > Sordariomycetes > Glomerellales > Glomerellaceae > Colletotrichum > Colletotrichum tamarilloi. The sequence continues at coordinate 25,893 of NW_026849630.1, forward strand.
TTACAGCGGGCGCGATGAGGTCAAAGGGATCCGCCTGCGTGAAGATCATGATCTCGTCGAGGGTATCGTAGTTGTTTACGATGTGGTGCAGGTGCGTGTGGCCTTCTCGTCCGATATTGGGAAGGGCTACGTAGGAGCGGAACGAAGAGTGTTGAACGGTGTCGTTCATCTGCGGAACGCCGCCCTTGGAGTAGAGGTAGGTGGAAGCGGCGACGGGCGCCCATGGATCGAGTGATTCTTTGAAGCGCGCGCAGACGATGCCTAGCTGCGACGGGGTTGCTGCGAGGGCCGCGAGGAGCGGGAGGGTGATGGCGACCATTGTTGGCGTTTGGTGCACGTATGCGGATGGGTGTTCGTCTTGGCGGAAGAGGTTTGGATGAGCAGAAGATGCGACAGCCCGCGGCGAGCGAGGTCGTGTCCTCTTGAGCTCTGCCTCCTTTCCATCCCGTCGGTAGCATGGCCTATGCCGTTGAGACCGGCAATCAAACTCTAATTCATCAACAGCAGCGTACTCCAGAAAGCATCCCACCGGTGCCAGGGGAACTTGGAAACTTAAAGTGTTGACGCGCAATTATAACGACAGTTCTTGTCCGGATAGACTGAGTCCGTAACTCCGCCGAAGAATCACCTCAAGCTGAGTACGCTCCTTGTCATTAGATTTAAGTGCAAGTTCGCGTATTACATGACCTTCACAACCTAGTCGAACAGGACTTCTGCCTTTGCTTACGACTTGCTTTCAACTAAGCTTCGCAAATCACTTAACTCTAAAGATGTCAGCCTCATAACAATCTGAGCTAAACCCTACGTCTGTAACCGCATTAGTATAGTCTACCCGCCAACTGAGTCGAACGCAAACCATTTCTCAAGCCTCTCTATTGGCCATTCCACCGAACTCCATTCACATCAAGACTATGAAGCGACCAAGACTTGGGGATACCAGCCCGTGACATATCATGTAGTTTCCCTTCGTAAATGACTCGGCCAGTACTAGATCTCGTCTCATGATGGTAGAAAATGTTGTTCAGCGGAGGTAGATTCGCTCCAGGCGTCTTTACAAGAGGCCCAGAAGGATGTCATATGAATCTATTCAAGAACCCTGGATTCCTTAAGATGCACGCCACTCCTACATCAACGTCGCCTCATTCCTCATGGCCATGGGTCTATGCCGCTCCAGCACTCGATCCCATTACACAGACTGGCAACTGTGAAAATTTGGCACGCCGGCTCAAACGTTGTGGCTCCTACACTCTCCATGGACCATGAGCTAGCATATCCTTCATGCTAACAGCCACTCACGCCTCCTTATTTGCACTTTCCGCTCGAGTTATAACCGCATCCGAGATGGAATCCGCCAGGCTGATCGCAGTTGCCTTGCTTGTTGTTGGGGTCGTCGGACTTGTACGCGTTGTGATTACAGCTGCACATGGAGCATCGGTGGTCGTCGTACTGGATGTCGCCGCAGTAAGTCAACATACCCACTTCCTGGCACCCCCCTGTTTCTGGCACCACAAAAACGATGGGATCACAACCCAACCTCCTCATTACTATTAACTATTGATCCTCAACCACACCCACTACAATACAGCTGCCAGCCTCACTAGGGCATTCAGAGTCGCTGGATTCAGCCGTGATAACCTCCTTTTCACCCGCTTCGATTTGAGCCCGATGGATATCCCTGATGTTCGCGAACTTCGTATTGGGATCG
>NW_026849631.1:0-26991 GCF_030869305.1 Colletotrichum tamarilloi
TCCTCGAGAGCCTGACGAAGCTGATCTTCGGTATATTGAGGCATTATATATAGAAGAAGACATGTGCAAAAGATGAGCCCATTTGGACGCGAATTGAAAATGTTGTGATAAAAGGAGGTTGGGGGTGGGCATTGGGTTGTGGTGGATTTTCGCGTTTTTGTGGGTGCCAGAAACAGGGGGGTGCCAGGAAGTGGGTATGTTGACTTACTTAAAATGTGTCGTGATGCACTCTTCAGACTGAAATCCCTTGCAGATTATAGCCATCGCGGCGTCCATTACACTCCTTTCATTTACACTCATTTCAACGCTTCGTCATGAAGGCCCTTTCTTTTACTCTTGTGGCTGCCACGGCTCTGATCACGCCTGGTCTGGCGGCGTTTCACCCCGGAGCCGCTATCAAGGCAAAGCCACCAGTCAACGCTGGTTTCATCATCGAACTTGAGCCGAATGCGTCAATCAATGGCCGCGAGGTCGGCGAAGATGCGCACTCTGCTTTCCATCGCCGAGCCGAAGACGTCCTGGATTACTCTGTTCGTCACGAATTCAAAAATCCGGACTACTTCTATGGCTTGTCAATCAATGCAAAGGACGATACCGACGTCGACACTTTGCTTGCTCTACCCCAGGTCAAGAAGGTCTGGCCCAACAAATATTACGACCGCCCCGTACCGGTTGGTTCTAGCCGGGGATCAAAGACTGTCAACCCCTCTGTTCCCATCGGAGTGCAGTCCGTCCAGCTCAGAGCCGCTGCACAGGTTGTCACCATCAATGGCACCAGTGACGTCCTTTCCAGTCTCAAGATGACCGGCGCTGACAAAGTCCATGCCCAAGGTCTGACTGGAAAAGGCATCAAGATTGGTTTCCTCGATACTGGTGTTGATTGGCGTCACCCAGCCCTGGGCGCTGGCTACGGCGAAGGCTTCAAGGTAGCGGGAGGCTATGATTTTGTGGGTGATGACTTTGTTGGCTGGAATGATCCAGTCCCGGACGATGACCCATTGACTACCTGCTTGGAGGGCGGTCACGGTACCCATGTTGCTGGTATGTCATATTGAGGAGAAGCCAAAACCTCGCTCTAGCTTGTGTTAACTCGTCATTACAGGAATCCTCGCTGCCAAGGACCCTCAGGGCGTTGGATTTGGCATCTCTGGTGTTGCACCTGACGCATCTCTTTATGCCTACCGCGTTCTCGGCTGCAGTGGAGGTGTCACTGATGATATCATCATGCAAGGCTTTGAGAGAGCTGCTAGCGACGGGGTTGACCTCATCAGCATGTCGATTGGTGAGACAGCTATTTGGGAGGGTGGCTCACCGTACATTCCGATTCTGTCCAAGATCCAGTCCCAGGGCATCGGAATCGTCATTGCGGCCGGCAACGAGGGCGACACTGGCCTCTACGTTTCCTCGGCACCAGCACAAGACCCCAGTGCAATCTCAGTCGGCTCCGTAAGCGACTTCCACTTTGCTACGGTTTACAACGCTGCTGGCTCGGATGGTTCCACCATTGAGTACGGTCGTGTTGTTCCCCTCAACGCTTCAGCACACTTCAATGTCTTTGTTGCGGACGACGATAATGGAGAGTGCGTGGACCAAGCATGGGATGACGCGATTGCCAGCTTCCCTGACAAGGGCAGTGTGGTCGCATTGGTCACCGCGAGAAGCGACTGTTACTACGATATCCTGGATGCACGGAGCAACTCATCTGGCTTCACGAATGTCTGGGCATGGTTTCCTGATACCAGTGACATGTCCATCGACGAGCCAGGTGCGAATGGCGCCATTGATACAGTCAAGGTCAAGAAGTCTGAGGCAAGCAAAATTCTTGCCGGTATTGCTAAAGAGGGCAAGAACTTCACTTTGACTTTCGAAGACCAAACCGTTCATCAGATTGATCAGCCAACTGGAGGCACTACCTCATGGTTCTCAACCTTTGGGCCAACGATGGAAATGTCGCTCAAGCCTCAGGTGTCTGCACCTGGAGGAACGATTCTTAGCACGTGGGTTACATCTAACGGGTGGGGATATGCGGTCATCTCGGGCACATCGATGGCCACCCCTCAGTAAGTCGTGTTTCCAAAGCGAAGGTGGCTTTGAGCTAACATTTCAAAGCCTTGCGGGTTGCTACGCTCTTGTGAAGCAGAAATATCCTAACTTGAGCCCGAAGGAGATCGCGAGACGTTTGCAATCGTCCGCAACTCCTCTAAAGCAATACAACGCGACCGACATTCTCACCACTACCGCTCAACAAGGCTCGGGATTAGTCAACGTCCTGAGAGCAGTCACATCGGAAACCATTTTCTCTGCAACCGAGTTCAACCTTCGCGACTCAGCTGGACCCCTTGATCGGAATTTCACAATCGAGAACTTGTCATCTTCCCCCAAGACCTACACGCTGGGTCACAAGCCTGCAGCGGAAGTCAACGGACTACCAAATGGCAACAGTCTTGACATCAACGACATGTTCTACTGGGCGCTCAACTTCAATCCTGTCTACTCGGAAGTGACATTCACAACGAGCTCCCTTACGGTTCCAGCTGGCGGCAAGGCGACTGTAGAATTTACAATTACCCCTCCCACTGTCGACGTTTCCCTCCTGCCGACTTACAGTGGTCTCATCACAGTCACCGAAGGAGAGGAGAACTTTTCCATTCCTTATCTTGGAATCCCGTATGCACGCGGCGAACTCTCCAATATCTACACAGGAGACTTGAAGAATCTTGATGTCTCCCCAGTGCCCCCTTCTGGCGTTCCTCTGCTGCCGTTTATCAGTTCTTCTGACGCGGGAATTCGCAATAACGACAAGACGATTTTCACATTCCCCGCCAAGAAGGTTGCCGAGAACCAAACACAGACTCCCGACAACGACCCAGTTCTCACAATTTTCATTGACCAACCATCGGCGTATGTCCGCTTTGACGCAGTACCTGCAGACATCGCGTCTAACCCCACTTACAACTTCACGCCGTCAACATATGGCTATCTCCCGGGACCCCAAACGAACGCTACCGTATTTACCAACACGACTGTCACTACTCCTCCCCTGGACCTGGAAACCCTTGACCACGTGGCAGGGTTGAAGAGTTATGGCCTCATTGGCTTATTGTGGGGTGGCGATGTGCCTCATGGAACAGTTGCTACCAACTTCCGAGGCTACAGCGTTTATAGCACTGATTGGTCTTGGGGAGTTGTTGAACTAGCCAACGGAACTATTTACCAATTGCCGAATGCTGATTATCGTATCTTGGTTCGGGCATTAAAGTGGGGAGGTAACATGAACAGCTCAACTGACTATGATAGCTGGCTGAGCCCGATCATTGGGGTCAACATCACAGACCCGGGATATCCCAACCCCTGGCTCACTCAGTGAGAAAGTTGAATCGCTGTAGCTTTGGCTCGTAAATTTGTATATCTTCAAGACACGCGTAACGTGTAACAAGGTAGTAACAAGTGCCAAACTGTACTTTAATTCTTCTCTTATGTACTCACCTTCGATATAGCATAGGGGAATTTTATCTGAAGAGTAGCCTGCTGCTAGTGATTGCCTTCAGGACAAATGGTTATCTGCAGTGATACGCATAGTGTTCTTCCAACCGTCTTTCCTTGAATGTGAGTACTATTAAAACATGAGTCTCGAATTCACTGAAAGTCAGTGTCGGAAGTGGCGCCTCAGGCCAGGTTGGCTTCTCCAACGAGGGTTACTGGGGCATACCGGTTGATGGTAGCCCCCACTCGCATAACATCTTTATCCGTGGTAACTACCAGGGTACCTGAATCTAATGCTTTGAACTGCAGAAGCTTGGGAATCCTTGGATTATACCCGTGCCTCCTTTCCGGACAGAACTCTGAGCCTCCCGGGCTCAGTCAATACAGAGGTATGTCTCATAGTGACAAGATCTTTACCAGATTGCTCGCATAACAGTTCATTGAACCTCAAAAGGCACAATAGTTGAGCTGTCAGCTGAGATGGTGCTAATCGTGCCATCCTATGCGGAAGAGTTAGGCGTATCGTACCAAAAAAGGTCCTCTACCGATATGCCTCTGCATCCTAAAAGGCTTATCGTTAGGAGCTCTATAGGTAGCAGAGAGACGCTCGCTCTGATGTTTGAGGCTTTCAGATAGACAAACTAGCTTTTGGAGATACTTGGAAAAGAAGCACCAACAGATCCGACCTTCACGACGCCAACTCTACTCTCCTTACCGACTTGCTGAGTGGTCTTGAGTTCGGCAATGGGCCTGTATACAAAGAATCGTCCATCGCAGTGATCATCCCAGAGCCTACATTATTTGCTACAACACTCATGCCTTCCACTACGACGGCTGCGCCCGCTTTGCCAACAACTAATTCCGAACTCGCAAGCGTCGAGCCTGTAGCCTGTTATAATTTTGATATCAATGCTTACGGCTACTGTTGTCCCGGACCTGGGAACCCCTGTGAGAAGGATCTTGGTAAGTGTTATTTCAACGGAGAGGGTGTCTCTGATGGGGCGAGCGGAATTGTGCCCACAGGCGCAAGATGCCCTCTGCCACCTGGCGCAGAGTACTGCAGAGGTGCGTGTGAAGAGTAAGGTCGAGTGAGATGTTGGGAAGTGGTACGCAGAACAAGCAGTGATGCATCCTAGTGAAACTCTGGAGAGCAGGATACATGTGTAACGATGAGAAGTCGGTTTCGCAGGACTATGACTTTATAATGGATCGAGCGATGGCTTACGCATAACATCTCCTATCATCATGACTACGGAGGTATCCCATTGACTGCGGAATGGTGTTTGTATATTGAGGGGCGAAGTAGCAGGTAGTAGCAGCTAGTGGAGTTCTATTCCTCATTACTCCGTACTACTACCGCTCAGTTTTCTCCGATACACATAGTTAATAAACCAACATGGGATCGACGTCCAAGAAATTCACAGTCGTATACACTGAAGCTACTTCATACTCGATAGGATACTCAATTGAAGCCGTCCGACATGTGGGAGGTTTGGAAAGACTTTCAAGGGCTAGAAGCTTCGGAAATGGAAGGGTCGTTTAGGAGCATGGAAGTAGCAGAGACATACATATATATAGAGAGCAGAACACTTTGCGTGACTCTTTTGCTCACAAATTTGGCTAAGACGCAAAAATATAATCATTCTGTCTTCCTGTTAATTCTTCCATAAGAGCACATAACCACACTCTGAGACTCCTTTACTTCCAGTATATCGCTCAACAAATAAACAAATTCAAAATAGAGTGCCCCAAGCCTTGAACAGCATGAAGCTACCAACTCCTATTATACTTAAACACAAAAGCCATGTCCCAAGACCCCGCTTGATCTGCTTCATTGCGAACGTCTGGATAGCCTTGCCATCATTAATATTGGGGAATGGTACATCTTCGGGTACTGGGCGATCTAGTGCCTTGCACAAGGGCTTCCACCCGTCGCGTACGTCGTAAAAGATCAGCCGCTCCGGCGGAACAACACTCTTCAGGTACGCGATATGGCGGTGATATGTTTTGACCGTTGGTGGATTCGATTCTCCGTATAGTTTGACCCAATGCGAGATCAGGATTTGAACGTAGGCTGGGAAGAGTCGCATCGTGGGAAGCATGAAGAGTATGAAGTGCAAAGCTGATGGTGACACTTCGTCATTCAACCCTCCCATGCTCCTCTCCCAGGCCTCATCATCACGGACTGTGCAGACGACTTTGGCGTCTGGGTATAGTGTCACAAGCTCTTGGACGAGGTTGCAACCAGGCGCGTCAGTGATAGCAACATAGCCGTCAGTGCGAACGCGTATAGTGTTCAGGATTTCCTGCTCCATGGCCGCATTCGTCGGTGGCCACTCTGAAAGCACCTTCATCCATGATTTAATCTCCGCTTCAGGGCCGAGACATAACTGAGTTCCGCCGTGAAAGACCGGCCCATCAAGTAGCATCTCTAAGGCACGGCTGATCGAGCTGGTTCCAGTACGCGACAGCCCTGCACAGATGACCTGCATCTTTGCGCCTTTCCGGGGGTGTGAGTATTGTTGCCCCATCGAGAGACCAATAAAACTGCTCCAAGAGTCGAGTGAAAGATGTGTTTTGAAAAATTTAATACTGTGGCAGGGAATACTTCATCTCAATACACAAGCATGCTGAAGACATGCCAGTCCTTTTGCAAAAATCAAATGTGCGAGAAGAACGACGTCATGGTATCCGGTGGAGCAGAAGTAAGTAGCGAAGCCAAGCACCCTAATCCTGCAGTCATCATTCCTTCGCTTTTGCCTAGCGTGTTCGACCTTAGATAAGGTACTGATGTTCTGGGAGCGAGAGCATAATTCCCAATGCGCTGATCTTTGAGCCCTGCTTCATATTCACCGAGAGCGGTAATGTAGAGTCGCGCCGTAGACTTCGCCATGGATTGAGAAGTCTTTCCCAAGGAGTGCCGACAGCTGTGTGGCATTCCGATTCGCCCTTTTATCCGGCGTCGTTATTGTGCGCGAGCCTTGCCAAGTCCGGCGATAGCAGACCCTTTTCAACGGTGACGGACTTCGACCAGGGGGTCTCCGATCGGACACTGTACCCACATGCTTTGGCAGGCGTAAAGGCAGACTCGCCTTCGCTCAGCAAAACAGTAGGGCATGGGGCCAACACTGAGTGAGCAGATTCGACATAAGATTTCAATAGCACCCCGCTTTATAATATCAAGATTATACCTAAGTTGCGTCTAGTTTGCGGCGTTGCCTTCAAACCGCTAGGATCCTCGCGTCGCAGTCTGGTATATACTAAACGAGAGCAGTGTTGCTCGAGCTGTAGATCAAAGACACGTGTACTGAGAGACATGACGGCAGCTGGAGTACGAGGAAGGTGAATGTGTAGCGGCAGATGGATGAGCAAGCGATGATGGCTAGGACGGTTTTTTAACTTCCATTTATTCTGTCCTTAGGGTAACATGGACTGACAATCTCGGGGTAATATAATAGCGTCTAGATGCTCTCCGCATTTCTGTCGACTGAGATGGGGATGAGGACTACACTAGACCGCGCTGGAATCATTGCCCTCGGCTTGTTGAATGATTCAAATCCGCTAGGTCCTTTTCAGACCCCAAACGAAGCTCAGAACGATGGTAACACCGGGCTTTCGTGCGGGGAAAGTTCTGGACTCCACGTAGGTAAAATGGAGTGGTGATTACCCACTCAAAGTAAGTAACGTTGGATTCGGGGTGAACTGTTGCTTGGAGACACGAGTTGTTGAACCAGCTTGCGTGCCTGCCAGCCCAGAGCGTGAAAACCCATGTTGATTGAACCTATGACGCATGTTTAAGTCCAGGAGTACATCTAATCAGGAGGCAGGCGGGAAGGCCAAGACATGATCGGCAACACTAGCTTCACTGGTTTCCACTCTTTCATCTCAAACCTTCCAATGAAAACCTGCAAACTCCCGTGAACGCGCTCCCAACTGCCTCGAGAGCTCGAGTTTACTGACAAAAGGCGGAGTCCAACTGGGACCGATATCCCCGACACGCCGAAATGTCAGACGAGGGGCTTACATACGACACTATGTAGATACGGATGATCATCTCCTGATGTTGTTGCTTGGGTGCCTTTGATGGATGAATCCCCACCTCATGCTTACCCCAGTGCGGAGAGCGGGGAAGTTGGAAGCGTCTGGGGTTTGGGTGTTGGAACTTGGAAGTGTGATTAATGGAGCCGCCTTCTTGCAGAGACAGCCTGTCTGGCCGGAAATACATAAGACTTGGCCATGGTCGTTCCCGTTGCTTGGCTTTACTACTGTTACTTGGCTCATCGTTGATCAATTGGCGCAAGTCGCACATTTCACAGTGAACTGCCACAATTTCTGGATCCCGCCAAGCTAATCTGAACGCTGCCAAGCTCACCATGGGAATCAACGAAATCGACCACGTCCCTCACTCGGACGATGCGTTCGAGAAGGATACAGGCGGCGATTTGAAGCCCCAGACGGAGCTCGCCGAGGGTCTTGGTAGCGGAAAGGCCTCCGCCGTCAACATCGTCGAGAACCCGCTGAAGGTGAGTTCCTGTTTGCGCCAAGGCTCAGGAGGAACGCTCCCAAAACCATTGACACGCCTTCTTCTCCCAGCGCAAAACCCCACAGCAAACGGTCGAAGATGCCGTGGCGTTCGCCGAGACGCACAACCTGGGTGAACATGCCGCCCTCTTCGGTCGCGCGGCGATGGTCGCGCGCGACATGAACAACTTCAACGACGTTGCAGACCTCTCCGAAGACGAGCGTCGGGCGCTCGAATACGAGCGGGACCATAAATGGCACGGCCCAAAGATGCTGTGGTATTCGATTGGCCTCTGTGCCATCGGAGCCGCGACGCAGGGTTGGGATCAGACTGGTTCCAACGGTGCCAACCTGACATTCCACGAGGCACTTGGCATCAACAGCGGGTCCTCCAGAGACGAGTGGCTCATTGGTCTGATCAATTCCATCATCTTTCTCACGGCTGGTCTGATGTTGGTGACAATCATTCCCCGGGTCCTATCGCAATTGCTAACTCCCCGCACGCAGTGGCGCCTTCATTGTCGATCCTCTCAACCACTACTTTGGCCGACGCGGCGAGATCTTCATCACGGCTTTGTGCCTTACTGCTACACCGATCGGCTCCGGTTTTGCGCAAACATGGCAAGGTCTCTTCGCAGCGCGTTTCGTGATGGGCATCGGCATCGGCGCAAAGAACGCCACTGTGCCCATTTACTCCGCTGAAATGGCTCCCCACAGAGTCCGTGGCGCACTCGTCATGTTTTGGCAACTCTGGGTCGTCGCAGGCATCTTTCTGGGCTTCTGCGCAAATGTCATTGTCAAGGATACCGGCGATATCTCCTGGCGACTCCAGCTGGGCTCGGCCTTCATCCCATCCTTCATCTTGGCTATTGGTATATTCTTCTGCCCCGAGTCCCCGCGTTGGCTCATGAAGCACGGCCGACACGCCGAGGCTTTCCGCTCCATGTGCAAACTTCGAGCCCATAATATTATCGGGGCCAGAGATTTCTACTACTCGTGGGTTATATATGAGGAGGAGCTCAAGGAGGCTCGTGGCGCTGGTTACTTCCGTCGCCTATGGGACTGTTTTTCCATCCCTAGAATCAGGCGCGCCAACTACGGTGCTAGCACTGTGATGCTTGCTCAGCAAATGTGCGAATCCTCCTCATCTTCATCCTTAATTTGTTATGCTGACCCAACTACCTAGGTGCGGAATCAACATCATTTCCTTCTACAGCTCTACAATTTTCGTCGATGCAGGATACACGCCCGTAGAGGCCCTGTATGCTTCCTTGGGGTACGGCGCCATCCAAGTGATTGCGACGATCCCTACCCTATTCCTCATTGACACCAAGGGCCGAAGGACTCTCTGCATGATCGTGAGTTAACATGAGCCAAATCTGCTGAATGCAAACTAACAGCCTCAGACGTTCCCTCTGATGTGCATCTTCCTCCTGGCTGCTGGCTTGTCCCTGTTGAACCCAACGGAAGACCGTGGGCCAAAGATTGGACCTGTCGCTTTGTGAGTAGTACCACTTGTATGGATACCTCACCTAAGGTAGACTAACAGTCCTGTCAACCAGATTCATCTACCTTTTCACCATCTGTTACTCCCTGGGTGAAGGCCCTGTCGCCTTCCAGTACTCTGCCGAAGTTTTCCCTACCATCCAGCGTGAGCAAGGAATGGCCTGGGTTGTCTGCATTAACAACACCTTCGGTAAGCCATGCAATCATTATATCGAGGAAATCTGACTGACAAGCTCCTCAGCTGGTATTCTCAGCTTGACCTTCCCGCGCATGAGCACTGCCATGACTCCAACTGGTGCTTGTAAGTATCTTCGGGTAATTTTGATCCTTGTCCTGTAACTAACCTCGCTGGCATAGTTGGTTTCTACGCTGGACTCAACCTAATTGCTTGGGGCATGATTTTCTGTTTCGTCCGAGAAACTAAGCAACTCACTCTGGAAGAGTTGGACCGTATGTCGAACTGTTTCCTTAATTGCGTCGCTGTGCTAACCCCCACTACCAGAGGTCTTCTCCGTTCCGACAAAACACTTCATCAGCCACGAGATCAAGTACTCTATTCCCTATTTCTTCAAGCGCCATGTCTTCCGACAAAAGGTTCCCAAGCCACCCGCAATTATTGCTGTCGCCAGCGAGTCGAAAAAGGATAATAGCTCCAACTCGGCCTAAATGAAAGAAATCAATAAAACAGAGTTTATAAATGGGCACTTGAGGAATGAGATAGATGTCTCGTTGTTTTAGAGTCGGCATCAGTACAAATCTCTAGTTTTCCTCTAGTTTGATACTCAAAGCAAATTCGTAATTAAGAGAATAAGAAACACAGTGTTAGATGAGTATGGAATTGATAAAACCCCTTAAAAAGCTACGCATAACACGGGAAGATTCATTTAGAATTTACGCCATGACCTTTAATCCTAAAACTAGATTGTAATTCAGTTTACTGTCAGGTGTAGTAGAGATTCCGCTCAGCATAATCCTCCCGAATGATTTCGTTATAGACAAAGTCTAATTCTAACCCTCATTCCGAAGTCTTTTGGTCTGTAGTCCCAAAATCCAAGCCCAGCTCATACGCATTGTTGGCCGTTACACTCTCGTGCTGACCAAGAATAACCTGAATTCCCTATAATTTAAGGGTCAGCCACCGATTTTCCCTTATAGTGAGAATGAGAAGAAGAAGACAATGATGCTCACCTCGACTTGGAATCTATGCCCGTATGCAAGCCAGTAGCTCTCAACAATGATTATGAAGATTGCGACCACGATTAAGACATAATCTGCTATGTTGTTAGTACATACCAATCTACCTGGGGATAGGGGTGAGATGACTCATGTTATCACTGGTGACTGGCAGAGCGACGGGGAAACAAAAGAACTGGTATTTATTAGCATTTCCATTTGTCGACGAAAGCAAAAAGGGCTTACGATTGAAGTGACAGAGACAAATAAAGCAGCAATCAAGTTGATACCAAAGCCACACCTCCCCAACCTGAATGGTGCATTCGGCACTTGATGCTGCGACAGAATATCTCGCCCCCTTACAAGCAGGGCGATAATGGGAAATGCATACGAAACATTCAAAAAGATAGTGCATGACGCTATGTATGCTCCAAAGGCAACCGTGGGTCCCAGATACAACGTTCCGAACAGGATGTTGAAGCCATAGCACATTAGTATGGTGTTAGTAGGGACATTGTGGCCTGGAGTAATGTGTGAAAAGTATTTAGGGAACAGGATACCGTTATCTCGTGCCATGGAGTAAAGAAGCCGACTAGCGCTGGTAGTGCTGGCAGTGCATCCATTGATGAAGCAGACTGCAAGCATAATGGTCATCACACAGGTTGCGGCCGGATTTCGAGTTGCTTGTAGCATGAGTTCCACAATGGGCATGCCAGTGTTGGTTGCAAGGACCGTCGTTGGATCGGTGAAGCAAAATAGCATAACAAGAATGAAGGCAAAGCCACTGTTCGATATGTAAGTGTGCTAGTAGGTGGCAAAGGGAGCGGTATACTGACGTCACTCCTCCAACAACAATAGAGTAAATCATGGCCCGTGGGGCGTCGCGGGATGGATTAGGCATCTCTTCCATCATATGGAGGATGACGTCGAAGCCAATGAGGGAAAGAGCGGACTGTAGAAGACCGAGAACCCAGGCAATGCTGTCGGGCCAACCTGTCTCGTTGTTGAAGGACGTGAATACGTAGTCTGCGTTTGTCTTGTCGTGGAGAGACAAGAGAATGATGCTGATGATAATAACACCAAGAATCGACCAGAACACTTCATGATGTGAGCTCTTGACAAGCAACAGAAACTTCGAGGTTTGGGTCTCCTTACTAGCGAAGTCATTCCATTTGCCCAGGATTCTATTGCCCCAAATGTTACCGACAGTGGCGAATGTTAAAATGGCGAGAAAGATTAGATATGTATTCCATTGCGTGACTACAAATCTTCCATTAGAGGCGACGACAGACGCGGCGCACACGAATTGAGCTGGATTGGCGTAAGCTATAGTCAACTGCAGGCTGCGAAGGATCGATATTTACCGGCGAAAAATCCTTGGACAGTCACAACGACTAGCCATCCGACAATGTTTGTCCAGCCGACCCAAAAGCTCTATGTCCAGTTTCAGTACATCGAGCAACCAAAATGGGCTGGAGAGAGCGATTTACCATGACTCGTTTCCACTTATCGGTGCAAAGGGCATAGACGAAGTGGTACTGGCCACCAGCTGTAGGCCATATGGAAGCTAGCTCGCCGAGGCTCGCCGTCAGGGCGAGGTTGCATAAAACACAAAAGACGAAGCCGTAGAGAAGTGAAACAGACCCGCCAGACGGAAGCACAAGTCCGATTGAGCCTGCTAGAGCAATCCAAGTACTTTGAAGTGCGTCTGTCAACTACATGCTCCTTGAGGGAACGAGACTGGGCTTACTTCAGAATCGCAAAAGCCATTGCCACCATGTTGAGGCCAGACAGGCGGGCCTGAAGGTGGCCATTGTTCGGAGGCGACATCACGGCTGGAGTGAATGAAATGTTGTACGGTCGTTTCGAGTCGTGGACTTGAAAACCGACCACCTTATGGCTGGACTTGTAATTCATACTAGAGCGCAAGTGGGCTGCCCATCTCATTTGTAGTTCATCAGCGAAGACTGGGTGGCAGATAACGAGGTATCATGCCGTTCAACACGCACAAGCTGAACAACGAGCTACCCTTCATGACAGGCAACATGACGGTATCCTTCATCCGAATCTGCGGCGATGTCTTATCTGCTTGGACGAGTGAAACTCGTGACAAGCCTCGAATGCTATCTCATGCGTTACCGAAGATTGAATCTAAGCGATTCCCAGCCAATTGGGTTTCGCTTATCTCTTTCATGAACTGCTCTGAAAATTGCCGGATTGAGGAAATTCGCGAGCACTCTGCATGGCGGGACAAAGCTAAAGTGCGGGGTGCAGAAGGTATCCTAAGGCTAGGACAAAATAGGGAATTTCTCGAGACTTTTTTTTGATAAAGGTGGGACTGCTTCCAGGGGTAGGGCCACGAGCGCTCAATCAACCCTCTGGTTCAGGCAATACTTTATCTCATCAAGCGAAGAGGCGTAGGTTCCAGATTCCCGCGCCGATGGGCGGCACCTGGTGAGTCAAGTCGTGATGTGGATGACAATTTTGCGAGACGGGGTAGCTAAGTCCGTGGGTGTCGGGCCTCAATTTCGCCCAGTACTTACTTAAGTCGGGAAGCTCTGCCACCTCATGAGTGCGTGTGTGTTGGTCTCCTCTCATCAATTGGTCAATTCTCTCAATTCCAAAAGTCTTTCCCTTCAAAGTCAATCATCGTCAAATCTTGGGCCATGGCATCGAGAGATGGCTTTTCATGGACCGAGGAGGATGGTCTGAAGCCTGGAGTACCGTGTATTGGCGCCATTCAGCCTCCTAGCAACCTGACCTCTGCCCACGACGTTACTTACGACGTGATTGTTGCAGGCGCTGGATATTGCGGACTTACTGCTGCAAGAGATGCTGCTGTTGCAGGTAATACTTCTCCCGTCGTTGACGACCTTCGCCACTGACAAATGATGCGTGCCGCAGGCCTGAAGGTACTCCTCCTCGAGGGACGCGATCGAATAGGTGGTCGGTCATGGTCATCTAACATCGGAGGCTATCCATTTGAGATGGGTGGGACATGGGTTTTCTGGGGACAGCCGAATGTGTGGCGCGAGATAATGCGATACCAGATGCAGGACGAATTGGAGGTGTCTTACGACTTTTCCCGCGGGATCAATGAGTACCATATCTCCAATGGGAGAACAACTCAGCGATTCACCCACGACGAAGAGGTGCGTGGATGGCCTCAACGAGCGAGGCGCTGTGCTGACGGTATCCAGGATAAAATTGTTGAGTCAGGCCTTCGCAAACTCGTGAACGTCGACGGAGCGTACGGCAAGAACGTTATACCTTTCAGCCACACCGGCAAGTTCTCTTCTGAGGCAATAAAACTGGACAGCATGTCGGTTGCCGATCGTCTAGCCGAAATTCAGGATTCCCTGACGCCAAATGAGCGTCTGGCAGTGGAATCATTTGTTCTGCTCTGCAGCGGAGGAACTCTCGAAACGACGAGCTTCTTCGAATTTCTCCATTGGTGGGCTTTGTGTGCCTACTCATACGAGGGATGCATTGATTATCTTGTAAAGTACAAATTTCGCGGCGGCCAATCCAGTTTCGCCATACGATTCTTCCAGGAGGCCTTAGCCACGGGCAACCTCACTTACGCGTTCAACTCGCCAATCGCCACAGTGAGAAACACGACTGCCGGAGTTGAAGTCACCACGAGACAGGCCGAAAGATTCAAGGCGCGGAGGATGATCAGCGCCATCCCCCTGAACGTGTTAAACAACGTTACCTTTGATCCGCCCCTACCCCAGGGGAAACAGGCTGCTGCCAGCATTGGGCACGTAAATCAGTGCGTCAAGGTGCATGCTGAGGTGCGTGACCGAGACCTAAGGTCTTACACAGGCATCAGCTACCCGCACAATGGACTCTTCTATGCACTAGGGGACGGAGAGACTCCTTCCGGGAATACTCATATCGTGGCTTTTGGTGGTCAGCACAACCATTTCGAGCCGGATGAAGACATCGAGGCCACGAAGAAGGCTCTTCAGGGGCTGACTCCCATGAACATCGAGAGAATTGTAAGCTAAGCGTCTCCCGCTCTTTCAAGCTCTGTCGGCTGATAGCCCTACAGGTATTCCACAACTGGTCCAAGGACGAATTTGCAAAAGGCGCCTGGTTGGTTATGAACTCTTCGTATTTGATTCAGCACTTGCGCTAATATTTATTCCAGGTTCTTCCCTGGGCCAGGTCTCTTGTCCAACCATCTGAATGACATGAGAGCTTGTCATGGCAAGGTGTTCTTTGCAAGTTCAGACTGGGCTTTGGGATGGCGTAGCTTCATTGACGGAGCTATTGAAGAGGGAACTCGCGCGGCTTTGACCGTAAGGAATGATCTTGGGCGGGGAGAGCATGTCCGTATGAGGTCAAAGCTGGCATAGAATAGAGAGTGGCAATTCTTTCGGTGTAGGAGAAGTCTTTTCAAGCAACTTGCAAACGTAAACCTAGAGAGACAACATAAACTGCGAGATTGAACCTGTCACCTGTTACATGACTAATACCGGCAAGTCTTTGCAAGCGATCTCTGTCCACCGTTTGATGCCTTGCATTGCCCAAATTGTCTCCAACGCTGTCAGCGCGGCGGGTATGCTGCCAAAACCGGTGAGGTCATAAATCTCTCTTAGTCTCGAAGAAAAGAAAACTCGGTGATCCGGCAAAATGCTCTCAGACGCAGCCACAAAGTAGGTCCAGACGAGTGCATGGGCGCCAGGAGTGTGTGCTTCGAGAGGGAGAACTCGCTGGCGAAGCCGCTCCACGTGCGACGTAAAATCTGGCGTCGCTAGTGAGGATGCAGTCCGCTGCTGATAAAGCATGCAGGCGTCGCAAATGGCTGCTCGCATGATCTGTAAGTTGGCCAAGTGCTCGGACGCCGAAGGAAGAGTGGGATACGTCATGAAGTCCATATAATAATCCGGTTTTCGTTGAAGGACAAGGGCTCCTTTCTCCTCGCTTGATAGTGGGAAGCCAAACAGCTCGAACCTTAAATCGAGATGGTCAGCACCATTCAGCGACCAGAGGTGAACACTTGCCTACATTTTGACTTGCTGACAAAAGAAATTTCGCAAAGCAGAGGGCAAAGCGTCCACTGCTTCGGGAGATTGTCGTAAGCATGTGAGCGCTTCAAGAAGGTGAAGGTAATTGTCAGCTCCAGTGATGGTCTCTCCGACCAGCAGCACCATAATTGTTGCCCAAGTGTAAGGGGTGAAGATCCGCTCCGGAGGAAGATGCAATGAGTCTCTCTGCAGCCTCTCGAGAATAGCACGATGTCCTGCAATAGCTGGTTGTCGTAGATGCGGAGCTTTCCGGGTAAGGTGAAATGCTGCAACTACCGAGATCGCTCTGGCGAGGACGTCGTCCTGCGTAGCCAGTGGAAGGATAATATCACGGTATCCATTGCCTGCGATATCGAGAACTACCATCATCGGCGCGATGTGTGAACAGACTAGTATCAATTAGACGAAAAGTATCAAGGCAAGATAAAGGGATAACCTGCAATGATCAAATAGCATCCTTGCTTGCGGAGAGATATTATTTGCATCTAATCCGGCCCGTAATGGCATCACTCGTGCGGTATTTTCTGGTTCGATTTGTCTGGAAGCTATACCGCAAGGAAGGTCTATAGTAGATGTGTCGCAAGTCTTGTCATCAGTAAGTCGCTCGCGAGGCATCGCCTGGATAGTCGATGAAGAGGTAGGTGTGGTTCGTCGCCTGGAACTGAGTCGTGAATGATGTGATGTCGCTTCTTGTGACTGCGGAGGGTTCATGTGGCTGCTAAAGCGACACCGTAGGCCTTGCCCGGAGCATTGAATTCCCTTCTTTCGACATTTGAGACATTCTGGTTCGGTTTTATCGCATCGGAGCCGCCTTTTACAGCACTCGTAGCATCCTAAGAAGTCATATCAGTCGTGTCACACGGGGCTCATCGATATCAGCGGCACAGGGTCGCCCCATAGCGTTGGTAATATACAACCTACCATCGTTCTTTCGTGCAAGCGACCTTGGCATGGTTGCTATGATGAGTAAAGGTTGCAGGAAACTGAGTTAGGATAAATGGGGCTTCTGCTCTTATTATTAACGCCGTGTCCCGCGCTTACGTAAAAAAAGACTTAACAGCACCAGACGGCCTTTAAGTGTTGAAGGGGTCACGCTAGGTCATTAATTATCTTTCATAATTCAGTACTTACCTTAGCTACATTAATCCTACTAGAAGGCTATCTTCGGCTTCGATCAATGTACTGAAATTACAGGAAAGGAGTCATATATAACAAGAGACCTAAAGTCTGAATTTTCAACTAAATCAACGTATATGATAAGCTGGTAAGCTAGGAGGCTAAGAGTGGAAATAAAAGTAAATCCTACCTTAAAAGTTTTGTGCGGCCCAAATAGTTTACCCAGGGCGTCATAAAATAAAGATCTACATATATCAGACTTTCATTACTGGTTTTGTTTCCCGCGTATGGTTTTCGACTGAAAACGACGCCCTAGATAGCTAAGGTAACATAGTATCTACGTCTATAGGATAAACATTAGCCATAGCTCATTAACGTGCGGTCAAATGACATTGGCAATTCTTGAATAAGACTCCTCTCCCTCTCGTGACCTCAATATCCTCTTTATACTATACAAGACATATTGTGTCACGACTTATAGGACAAGGGACAGTAGACTTGTAACAAGCGAGTATGGCGAGACTTATTAAGAAGCGTTTTGGCAAATGAATACTGAGCGCCGGTGAGATACCAGGCAGCTTCAAAGCTAATCAAAGATCTAGAGAAATATTGAAGCCTTACTGCGCCGAGTCGGCCAGGCCTGAGCAAGGCAAACTGATTGCCAAAAACATAGGCAAGACGTCTAAAAACGCGTTCAAACTATCACATCATTCCACCCTCAGCCCACCCCTCTTTTCCCATTATCGCTCTCGTCCACACCTCCAACTTCATCGCAAGCGGTCCATCCTTTGCCGCACTACTCTATCACCAAGACTCCCCGAACTGCCAAAATATATCAATATAGCTACCGCTCTACTCTGCCTTCATATCCGAACCCGCAGCACAGAACAAAGTATTCCACGATCCTTCATCCGTAGGTAAAATCAGTCCGAACCAGCGCATAACGGAAAGGAAGCTCATCACGGGCGACCCCACCGATCCGGAAAGGTTCGTGTCGACTACGCCGGGGTGAACGGACGACACCCATATCTCGCCGCCCCCATTCTGCGCGCGCTGTGAGTCGGGGCCATATTCTTGGTGCAGCGCCATGGTATGTAGAATATTAGCCAACTTGCTCTGCCCGTATCGAGACCATGGGCCGCCGCTTTCTTTGAGCGACGGGTCGTCAAAGTTAATGCCGCCCTGGGGCGTCCCCAAGTGGCCCGACGAAGTGATGTTGACGATACGAATACTACTAGGAGGAAGTTTCTTAGCGGTCCGTAGCATAAGAGGAAGCAGGTGGTCTATCAAGATCTAGTACGCTAGGTAATTAGTCTACTATTATGCCTCGTACCCGTCATTGGTTAATTCGAACGGAGTTGCCATAATGCCTGCGTTGTTGACCAAACCATGCAGAGCTGTTTAGCGGCGGTAATGACGCTAGCAAGGTCCATGAGATCCATCTATAAGAGGTCGATGTTAGCCGAGGTATATATCTTTTTGATATTAGTAATCGCAGTTATTGCTTTGTCTGGGGAGCGGGCACATATGTAAACGTGAGCACCGTGTTCTGCCAGACGTGCGACTGTCTGGTAGCCTCTGTGTTTTGGTAAGTTAGCCAGTTTACTCCTTGGAAAGAGGAACAGGGGAAAGAAGAAAGGTGTGGGAAGACTGGCATGCCAGAATTCCCGCCCGTAACTAAAAATGTTTGACCAGTGAGGTCGGGGAGACTGTCGGGGTGGAATCTCATCTTCTGTAATAGTGCCTGGAGAAAGTCTGACGTCGCTGAACCTGTGGATCGATAGTATAACAGCTTAAAATCGTTATTCTTATCTGATGATGAGTGTTGTGATGATGAGAAGGTTGTTATTTTGCCGAACACGATATGCCGTGGCCTCTTGATACCAGTCTTGTTAACCACGGGTACGAGCAATTCTACCTTGCCATTGACCTGAGTATCCATAAGTTAACATAAGTCGCAGACCCCCTTGAGCCAACAAGATTCAATCTTCCACCGGACTTTGCGAAGGAAGGATTCCTCAATGGTCTGGGTGAGCCAGCTGCATGAGACTAGTCCTAGCTTGAAATGTGAGCAGGTTGCATGAAGCTTGACCTACTCAGGCTAGGCGTCACAGCGACGACCACTGGGATCATCCCATTCCATTAATCGCCCTTCATCTGCACCGCCCCGGTGAGACAGGTAACACTCTTATCTCTGGTGCAGTATGTCAGACTGTGAGCAGGCTGCATTACCGTCAGACTAACGATAACCTGCATCACACATCAGCAGCCTTTCTCGACGTCAAGATGTCGGACCCATCTAGCGTCATTGCGATCAGTATCCAGCCTGCGGCTCCAGAGACTTGGGTCGAGTTTGGCATCATGCCACAATTGGCAGAGGTACGTCTAAACGATGGGTGATGGCAGACCTTAAAGACGACATGGCTTGGGTTGCTGATTTCCTCAAGGCGATGAGTCGAGAGGACGAATGGACTGGAACCAAAGATGCCGCAGCACGTAGGAAAGCACAGACTAGGCTCAATACCCGAGCATACCGTATATATTAAACTACTCCTCTGTTTAATCCAGATCAGAACTTAGGAAGACAATGTCTCGTTATCGAAAGTTCATAGAAAACATCTTATCAACTACCTACATAGGAAAGCGAAAAGCCCTCATTAAGAAGACTGATGAACTCGGTACCTCTCCCGAGACAAGGGTTGGATCAGAAGATCTTATGCAATGCTGGGATGATGAGCAACAAGCCGTGTCCGCCGTACCAGCTTCCCGTATGATGCAGCTACACCGCACAAGACGACCTTTACTCCCGATTCTATTCCCACTGAGCTCAGACCACCTCATCACCTTCCTTCAATTCAACGCTCTCCGTACCTTAGCCGTCAACCGCACGCTTATCTCAGGTATCCCCATAACACTACTCGATTATAATAAAGAGATTATCCATATTATACCCCCTATTACTAATACTAGCCTCCTTCTACTAGCGTTCCTGCCCACCGTCCTTCAACAGACGGTGCCGCATGGCAACTAGATCGATCTCTTCCCCTGTCCTAAGGGACGTAACTAGCTCATTTTAGCTACGGGCACTTTTAACAAGGACGAGCTATAGGCCGACTACATCGGGGGGTTATATAAGGGATTCCTTAATAATAAGATTTAGCGGCGCAGTATTATTACGTAGTTACCGCCGTGGAGCATTGCGGGTTAGGAAATAACGGAAGGGTTTCTGGATAAATAGAGATGGCTATTCGGAGGTTTGCCCAGGGCGTTGGAGGCAACGAATCGATGGCGGATTGAGCGAGGCGAGGAGCCACTTACTTGAGAAAACCAAGCGCCGTTTACAGAAAAACTACGCATTCTTCTAGACAAAAAGCCATGGCTAGGTAAACCTTGAGAACTTTTAGTCCCATTCAGCGAAGCCTTCCTATAGCTAGCCCTCCTAAAGGGAAGGTGGCTAGATAGGGGAGGGGCGTAGCTAAAGTAAGTAGGTTAACCTAATACTACAGTAAAGCGCCATTAAGATTGCAATACCTAAGGAACAAAGGACTATAGCAATAGCGAGCCTAGATGCGGTAATTGATTTATTTTCATTACTAGAGACAAGGCGTGGTGTAATATGGGCTGAAGAAAGAAGGATTAAGTAAATGTGAAGCCGAAAGGACGTAGAAGCGGTAGGGCAAGGAGAAGGACAGCCCAGCCTAGCAGTCTCACAAGCCAACACATATGGGCTGATGTAGAGGTTCCTGCGATTCATGACAGAGAATCTAAGCCCAGGCGTCTATTATCGTGATAGAAATGTATCCATGGAGCAGAAACTGGTCCTCCATAGTCAGAAATATTAAGATATCATTTCAAAACAGGGGACTGAGCCAGGAGCACAGCACCAGAAAATAGATACTGCTGCTCTCTTCCGGACTTTGCTCGTTGAGATACAAAGTAAGCTGCTGAAATCTCCCCAGGATCTCCAATACCTATAGAGCAAATTCAACAACAATGATAAATGTTAACAGTACTCTAAATGTTGAGCTCATGTGCACTCCGCTCTGTTGATTGAAAGGAAGTCCACAATGAGAAGACCGAGACCAAGTGGCCATGAAGACAGCAGCAACAAGGTCAGCGGCCCACATCGGGACAAGACCCCGCGCGGGTGACTGGCTCCTGGACTAGGGGTGGCGGACTACGCGAAGGCTGGCGACGGCCACCAACCCAGCCGCAGTCGTGACCGACAGCCAGAAACGCCATCAACAATCGGTTACGCTGGATGTAGATGCACATATAACAAAACTACTAGAAGTCGTTTTAGTTTAGCATAGTCGACGTTTCGAACCAGTCGGGCACTTTATATCAGAGTTCAAAGCTATTTTCGACGTCGTCTTAACCAAACCTTCCGGTTACCACTCTTATACGATAGTTTCCGAGAAATATCATCGAGCGACTACGTGGGAGAATGGAACGATCAATAGGATATCATCAACTCAAAGGATATGTATGAGACATTGATCGGACTGGGTTTAGCTACCGTAATCAGGTATCTTAAAGAGCAGGAAAAGGATTTGGGGATAGTTCTTCAAGATATTCGCGTCAGTCTCTTAGGGTTACCTAGAACATGGTGTCAGTCGGTGACTCTGCTATCAAGACAGTTTTCTCAGTATTGTTCGCGATGGTGAAGGCTTTGCAAGACGACATTATGCGTTATGTTATGACAGATTAAGTGGAGAGGGGGGTAAAGACTCAGTCGAGTTGACAACAGCCACTCGATGGCAAGGCATGTGACGCGTCATAAGAGGATATGAGGCTGATGAAAGCATTTCAATGCCATCTGACTACAGCTATAGACTAGAATCACTGGTTTTTCAACATATCCATGAGCATCATATCCTTCATTATTGGCTCTTGGGTAATCATGTCGACGTATCATGTCTTTTCGACTGTAACGTCATGAAGTCTCAGTAAAGAGCCAGGAGACAAGCTCCAAGCACAGCCGGAAACAACAACATACGAACGTCAGTGCCAAAATGCCCAGCCAGTGAATCCGACTCCGTCGGCGACGGCGAGCCGCCCGTTCCACCGGGAGTGCCTCCAGACCCAGTGCTAGTAGTGGGTTCAGGCATGGAAGCGCCCCCACTGCCCTCAATCCAATTAGTCACGGGCGCTTTGGCGTCGCCGATGAGCAGACCCGAAATCGCACCCAGCACGCTCGTTCCTTCACCGACGCCAGTGATGCCCCCCGTTCTGTTATCTACAGTCTGCGGGTCGGTGAGCTCGGCGTCGCTCCAGTAGAAACCACAGGTCGTCATGCCCTTGGAGTTATCCTGACACTGCTTTGCTGCAGCCTGAGCCGACGACCTCAAGACGGTGAGCACGTTTCCTGAGAGGAAAGGGGCCACCTGGGTGGCGACAGAGAGCCATCGATGGACATAGCCCTTCATGAACATGGCGTCGGTCGGACAGCTGCCCTTAGTACCTTCGCAGGCGGCTTCATAGGCGATGCCCTTAGGGAAGAATGTCTTGATGCTGGCCTCGGCAAGCTTTTTGGCGCGGTCATGCCAAACATCGGAGCCATTCGTCTATAGAAAGAGGTTAGCCTGAGTTCGAATGATTCCAGAGACAAGGAACTCCTTGCAGGACAAACTTACGAAGTTGTACATGAACGCGGCACTCTCTGTAAGAATAGCCGCGTTCTGAGACCACTGGTACTTCGCAGGGCTGGTACAGTTGTCGTCCACGTTGGCTCCGTCGTATACCTCCCAAGTTGTGGTGTTAATGAAGCCAACGCTTTCGAGCCAGTCCCACGCCTTCACAGCGTGTTCCGCATAGCTCGTGTTGCCAGTATACCTCGCGAGACGGGCGCCCATGTTGAGGAAACACGCGTTTGACATGGCTACAATGGCGCATTAGTATCATCTATCCTAAGCCAACATCGCCGACGGGAAGATCCTTACTATTCTTGTAGTTATACCCAGCATTCGACATGATAATCTGCCAACGCAACCCGCCCCCGCACGTCTCGTCGTATCGGTCCGGCGAAGCCTGATTCGCCCAAACGTTCTTGGCCACCTCGATCCATGAGGGCTTGCCATCCGCGCTCGGCAATTGGTACTCCGCAGCCTGTAGCGCAGCCGTGCCCCAGAAACACTGATCGTCATTCCCCATTGAGGCGGTCCAGTTAGGAGGCATATAGTTGGCATCGGGGCCTAGTTGGAAGGCTAAGGCCTTCACGATGCTGTCTTGGAAGGAGTCGTCGCCGGTCAGGTGCTGGTAGTCGACGTAGGTCTGGAAGAAGCTGGCGCCGTGATACCAGTAGTAGCCGCCCGAGCTCGGGGTGGGAGGCCCCGGGAGAATGCCGGGGATTTTGCCAGGCTGATCGCCCTCGTAGACGGTGAATAAGTCTTTGGCAAGCTTGTTGGAAGATGCGACAATCTCATCGCGAGAGCTGGTCTTGAATTCGGCGGCCGAGCCAGGGAGTCTGCCAAGGAGGAGAAGGGCACCCGCGAACGCGGACGCATAGGACGGAGTCATTCTGTGATTAATTGTGATTAAGCACAAAAGCTGGTCGCAAGAGATCCAACGACAACGAGAGTTGATTGCTAAGCGAGTGATTTGGCTCAACAGAAAAACGAATGTGAGGAAGGTCGTAGAAATAGACACCCTGATAGACACAAGCAGCGATGAGATAAGACAACCCCACGGCCAGGCGATTGACTTCCTCTAAATTCACAAAATGAAATAGGTGATGAAAACTTTTGAAGGAAAAACACAGCAGTAAAACACCACACACGGTCTCGCGACAAACACGCCATGCTTAGTGCTTACTGAGGTCAGACCCCGCGTTAACCCCCCGCTGTGCCGCATCAGTTACTCTCTTTAATCGAACCGTTGCATGCTTGGCGAAAATCCTACGTAGGCCCGGAAATTGTTATGTCGGGGGGCTAAATGCAGATCGAATTGGTATTTGAGGGGGATTTGCGGTCGCCAAACACCGAACGAGGTATGACAATATGTGGCGAGTCTACCTAAAGCTCAACATTGAACGCCGTACTCAACGAAGACTTGATATATTCGTATCGGTTTCTTTTTTACGATGCTTTCGACCCGTTAAAACTATTGACTGCCTTCTTGTTTGCCGCCTTTTTTAAAAATTGGAGAGCTCGTCTGTTCCGACTGACCCTGGTCGCTCATTAGCCCCTCGTGATTGGTTTCTTTTTTTGTCGACTGTGCCGCCTGGGAAACCTGTTCCGTTGTTTAGCCTTAGTAACATCCTAGTCAGGTGCGTCGTTTTCTGGGCATGAAGGGAAGGCTTTAAGCGCCTTTATCTACAGGGCTTTATTTCTCTTAGCCTTCTTCGCTAACTCCGCTTTCTTTTGTCGCTGGCGCTCGCCCATGATGGCATTCTCCTCGACAACTATTTAGTAACCTCGTTAACGGCTGATTTAGTAGCACTTCAGTACCTGAGAATGACCACCTGGAATTGCTTAGGCGTAAAGACGTCGTCTCGTATTTACTTACCGAATCTGTCGGCCAACCGATCGAAGGTTTCTTCTTACTACTATTATATAAGGTCGGTATCCTCCCCGAGCAGCGTTAATCCATAAGATAAAAGTTACTGCCGGTATACACATTTCTTATAGATATAGCTAGGCCAAACTCGCGCCTCGTAGAGTCTATAAGCTACATTCGACGTTATTAAAACAACACATCCTTTTTATGATGTAACTACGTCAAGAGGCTAGATGAAATGCATCGGGACCAGCTAGATTCTTTCTCACTGCTATCGTCGCCTACTCTATCGTTATTATTTAAGTTTAGATCTGTTCTAATCTCTATCCGCTATTATATCTCTACGGCATCGAGAACTCTAGAAGATACACTTTCGCGGTAGCGGTATTAATATATCTTTTAAATCGCTTTTTCTATTAATTAAGTACTAAAGGGTTAGGCTTAAAAGGAAATTTCGGAATTTATAAATCTTAAATACCTACTACTTTAGCTAGCTTTTTACTTACTATTAGCGAGTTAAAGAATAATTTAAAATTTATAAACCCTAAATAACTACTACTTTTACTAACCTTTTACTTACTAATAGTGAGTAAAAGAATTTAAGTATTAAATACTCGAGCTAGTTTTTTACTTATTAATAATAAGTAAAAGAATTTAAGTATTAAATACTTAAGCTAACTTTTTACTTACTAATAGTAAGTAAAAGAATTTAAGTATTAAATACTCGAGCTAACCTTTTACTTATTAATAATAAGTAAAAGAATTTAAGTATTAAATACTCGAGCTAACTTTTTATTTATTAATAACGAGTAAAAAGATTTAAGTATTAAATACTCGAGCTAACTTTTTACTTATTATTAGTAAGTAAAAGAATTTAAGTATTAAATACTTAAACTAACCTTTTACTTATTAATAATAAGTAAAAGAATTTAAATATTAAATACTTAAGCTAACTTTTTATTTATTAATAATAAGTAAAAGAATTTAAGTATTAAATACTTAGTTAATTTTAATTATATTTCTTACTTTAATCCCCTTAATAAATAAAAGTAATAATAAATCTATTACCTTTCGTTTTAATTTTCTTTTTTAAATCTATTATAAAGCCTTCGTTAGCTTAGGATTCTTTTTTACTAAAATCCTATTTATTATACTCGCTTTTATTATATTATATAAGTCCTATATAAATAATACCCTCTTTATTAATAAACTATAAACTAACTCTATTTTCTTTCTTTTTAATAAACTAAGACCTCTCCGTTTTTTCTTAGCTTTTAGCTACTTATACTACGAGTTAATATTTTTAATAAAAATATTAAAATATTTAATCTTAATATATTAACTAGAATCCCTAGTATAATAAATTAATAAATCGTATTTAAAAATCCTTACTCTTTTTTTAAGCTTAGCTCTTTTATAAAATAGCTTATTAAATAACTATTAATACTCTTCCCTTAGTTAGTTATAAAACTATTTTTTTATAAAAAGCCTTATAACTATAGTACTTCGGGCCTACCCTATAAATAAAAATTTTTTAAATTAACTTATAATTTTTAAAACTTATATTATTATATATATATCTAGATCTATATAAAAGCTATTTTTATTTTAATAAATATATTTATAATACTCCCCTACTACTTAACTAAAAAAGCTAATTTTAAATACTCTAATTTAATAAACGTATTTATAAATCTTTTAACTTTTAGGACTATATTACTTATTAAAAAAAAAACTATTTTATACTTAACTAATAAGTAGTATAAACGATTTTTAAAAGTTTCTCTAAATATCTAATAAAAAAAAAGTTCGCTAATATAATAATAATTATTTTTTTATAGTTTAAAGTTCCCTTTTCTTAGCTCCCTCTTTATATTTTAAAATACTATTTAGGACTCTAACGTTCTTTTTAATATATCCTTTTTTTTAATCTTTTTTTTTAATATTTTAAGTATTTTAAGTACTTATATAGTCGTCCTAGCTATATTAAGTATATTAAGTAATATAGCTACTTATTTATAAATATTTCTTCTCTTCTTTTTTTATAAAATAGTTATAAATATTTCTTATACCTCTTTTTTAATTTTATTACTTTTAGTCATTTTATTAATAAATATATTTTCTTTTTTTTATTTTATAATAATTACGGGTTCGGGAGATTTCGTATTTTTATTATTATTAGGGCTATTATTTAGCTACGCTTTTAAAGTCTTCTTTTTATACTATTTATTTATTTTTTTAACTTAGTCTTCTATTTTTAAATATTAAGCTTACTCTTATATTAAAAGTTAGAAATATTTACGGACGACGCCTTAATTATAACCTAAATTGTCTAAAATTACTACTAGCTTCGCAATATAAACTACGTACTTATTCGTTTTATTATATTAGTCTAAATCCTCTCTAAACTTAAAAATTAGTTTCTAAAACCGGTTACTATTCTATAAAAGCCTTAGGGTTAGGGTTAGGGTTAGGGTTAGGGTTAGGGTTAGGGTTAGGGTTAGGGTTAGGGTTAGGGTTAGGGTTAGGGTTGCAGACGTGACCGTCTCCCACGCAAACTCAAACCCGCACCTCCGCAACACCGTTTCACTGCCCACGTTTCCATCATGGACATGCGCCTCCAGCACGTTCCTAAATCGCCCTTCCTCTTGTTCATGCC